>NW_010417926.1:3944-10219 GCF_000710305.1 Buceros rhinoceros silvestris | reverse complement strand
TGCCTGAGCTGCATGTGAAGCAGTCTTGGGACTGCCCCTACTCATTACCCACTGGATTAAGATCGCTCCAAAGCAGCGGTAGTGCTTCTATGTTGTAAATTGCAGTTCTGCAAGAAGTGTTTCATACATAATTCTTCCACCTGTGCCAGACGGCCAACTTTTGAGAATGAGGTGGTATGGATATCTGGGGTCATCATAAGCCAAGATACTAAGATACTATTAAATGTATTTTTTTTCCTTCACTGATGCAGTAGCTATGCATCTCTGAGTTGCATTTACATGGAAGAGTTTATAGGAGCAAGGTAAATGCATTGCAGTTCAAATCCAAGAAACAATGACTTTAAAGACCTGCTGTGTTATGTCATATATTGTAGCATGCAAAGTGTTTTAAGCAAAATATCTCAGTGCGATGACTGCAAAAATTGAGATACAAGTAATTTCAGTAAGGATCTCTTTACTTTCTGGCTCCTTCATTAACTGGGATTCTGAATAAACATTTCACATTTGAAATAAGATTATACCCTAACTTCATTACCCTTTGAAATCTTTCTTCTTGAAAACACGGTCACAGGAAGGATCTGCGATCAGCAAAGAATAGGCAGAGCAGAGAGAGAGAGAGGGAGAGAGAAAGCGCATTCCATCCTCCTTAAACCTTCAGAAGTTCATCATCTCAGCTCCAGGGAGCTAGAGCACCTTTGATTGAGAGAGAAGCGTAAGTTCCCCTCCAGAAGTGGTGTGGTTTTATACAATTAGGAATGTAATGCTGCAGTATGGATATGCTTCCCCCTCTGCAGTGTAGAACTGCACAGGCCCAGATGGAAGTACTTTGCTGAAAGCAGTAGAGACAGATTAGGTGTCACACTTCACTATATGTGGTATCTTTATTAGAGGTCATAGCTTCAATTCTTTCTTATTACTCTGTAAAGATGTGCATAAGAAATTGCAGCCAGCCTCTAGCACAAAACAGGTGTCAGGAGTGTATACAGCACATAAATCTGCTCTTTTTCCCGTTCACACCCAACCCCCCCAAAAAGCAATAAAATCTTCACAATAACTGCACAGAGCAGTCCAAATAAAACTCATTCTTTGTCCAAATATAAGCAAATTTTCTGCTTTCTATAGTTACAGAAAGATAAGGGAAAGATATACTTTAAATGTTTCAAAATCCAAATACCAATATAGCAAAAGTGTATTTGCAGTAAAATGCACATCTGTATTGATCTACAGCACAGAATAAAACCATCCACTGCCTAACAGTCTACACCTTCCTGAATTATACCCTTTTCTTTCATAAATATATTGAGCTTGAATTTGTAAATGTATTATCTATAATTTTCATGCCTGTATATAACTATTGAAGATATGGATGAATATAAAATACATAAATACATATCAAAATTAAGTCTGCAGTGGAACTGTTAATCACAAAAGGAAAATGTGAGCATGAGAAAGATCTGTACTGTGGTCTAATACAAGACTTAGAAATAGTTGCCTAGGACGTCAGAACCACTTGAAATGTCACCATATTTCGTCTGAAGCTCCGAGGTGAGCTTTTTGCTTGCCTTCAATAACATAAACACATAATAGCAGATACAGAATGAAAATATTATTTAAAACTTAAATAATAATCTTTCTCTCACCTTTCCCTTAGAGAGAAAAAAGAAAGATAAACCACATACAAATTGATGCTCTCCAGGAAAGTATTTAACTCTTTTACTAGTGGAGATGATACAACAGCCTAATGAGACCGCTTTATTATTGCATGTTACAGGTCTATGAAATATTTTGTTAAATCTTGCTGTAACCTTAACTACTTGTGTTTTGATATAACAAAACATAGCATAAGGCATAGCTTGATGAGCTGAGCAAAATACCAGGTAGGAGATGACAAAGACACAAAACTAATATTAGTCAATCAAGGCAACTAATTAAAAAAAACAATAGTAACTAATTTTTCTACTAAAACCAGCATTCTCTTAGTGTTGCACTATTTGCACTAGGAAATACTAAATGCTTCTAATTCTGAAATAAATAATATTTATAATTTGCAAGAGCCCATGTGCTCTAGATCTTCATTTGATACCCAGCAATATTTGTTTCATAATGCTCATTTTAGTGCCATCATTCCAGATATACAATGACAATGCAACTTACGTAAATTATTGGGAGGGGGTCTCGTCTCCATGTTTTCATAATGTTGCACATGTACTACAATGTTTAGATCTCTTTCCATATGGTCTGTTGTACAAGGACCTTGAGGTCGCATAACATCAGCAAGAGCCCTGAAAATCAAACAAAATCAGAATGAACCTGCAAGATCTGTAAGGCATTACCAATATATTCCAAGATTTTTTTAGACTGAGATGCAGTCCATCATAATGGCTGCTGGAGAAACCTGCTCCATTCACAGCAAAATGAGAGAATCAGATTCATTGTGAGACTTCGCACCCCAGGCTCTTTTTAGGTTGTCTTGGTGTGCTAGCAGTAACACAGAGAAACACATTAAATTGTTTAGCTGTCTTGGCTTTGTAGGAATATAATTTAAGCTTGTTGAGACTTGTAGAGTTCTGCTATTGCATGTGCTCAGTAACACTTCCATCTTGGTGAAGCTGAGCACCTCAGCACCTAGCCCCTGTATATTGCTTTCACAAACTAGTTACCTTCACACTTAGATTACTATCAGGGCCTGTCAAAGTAAGTTCTCGCATGTGCATTTGCGCAGAGCACCACACAATGCAGTGGTCTTGGCCATTTAAATTCAAAAATGTCACCAAAGGTGAAAGTAGTCATGATTTTCATGTAGAAATCCAGCAGGCATGGCACTCTTCATGATCAGGGGTTTAAGCTTTTCCCATCCAGAAGGGGAGATCAAAAATGTCTTTTCTAACTTCTGTGAGCATCCCAATCATTAAGACAGAGCAAGGCTTGTGCAGGAACAGCCCTTGATGCTTTGAAGCCAGTTCAGAAACAGGATGAAAGCTTTATGCTAGCAAAGAGGAGCAAGCAAAAGGATTCCTAACAGTTAGGCCAGGCCCAACCTGATGCTGGTTTTGGATTTTTTCTGCAGAGCCGCAGGCAGTACCTATATCTGAAAAAGAAATAGGTTCATCAGGCTCTGGAGTATTTTCTAAGGACTAGTTTCACTGCTGACTGTCCTGCTGACTGTAAGACCATTCTTAGGCATACAGATAAGCTCACACAACTGTACCAGCCCTGTGGATCCAGAGTTAGTGACTACGTTTTAAGCTCTGAAACTCTCAGTGTGGCAACATCTAACTGTGATTCTGGGCTATGGAGTTTTACCACTGACTTCTGTGGGAGCAGGATTAACCCTTAGGTATATGCCACACAGCTGTGCCATACAAAATAATTGGCCCACTTGCAGAAGCTGTTGCTTTAGGCAAAGGAAAGCTATGGTATGTGTTACCAGTGTCTTCAGGGTTCAATGCAAGTCTTTGCTATTCAGGTCAATGCATTACTGACCATTATTTGCCTCCTTTACGTTTTACTAGTTTTAATTGTTAGACCCCTTGAACTATTTTTTTTTAAGGGAATGGATGCATTTTCTGGGCACTGTGCCCAATTTAGTATAATATTCTGCAAAATTATATACAGTGTCCCAGATACTGCATCAAGAAAGACTAGTTTATAAACTAATAAATAAATAAATATAAGCACATTCACTGGTGAAAGCCAGTGCCATCTAGCTCCTCCACTGTACTTCCATGACATGATGATTTCTTGATCAAGAAGCACTGTGCTCTTAAATATTAAAAAGTAGTTTCATTTAAGTTACAGACAGAGAGGAATCCTGAGCTGGATCTTGCTTTCAGATTGCAGGAACATTGCTTTGGTACACAGCTGAAATACACTGGTTTCATTGTGTTTATGGCTAGCATTATGTTATTAAAATATTAGTTACAGTTGTGATCAACATGTTACAGAATACTCTGTTGATACTGTAAAAGGTCATAAGACAGTAACCAAATGATTAATGGTATCAGAGCAACGCTCCCATTTGAAGCAATGCTTATACAGCAGAAATAGCAGAGCTGGCCTATATAGCAGAATAATAAAAATTCAGTAGCGGAGATCTCACAAAGATATATAGAAAATGCTGCAAAAGGAAAGCATTATATTGAAAACTTAGTTTAAAATAAGTGGGGACCAAACCCATTAATTTCTAGTCAATTTATGCAACTATGTCTCTATATAAAGGAAATTATTTACATCAATATTAATTTGAATTCCAGAGGCAGCTGGACTCATTTCTGGGAAGAAAAGCAAATGAAAGTTCCTAACTTCAATGTGGGAGTGAAAACTCTGAGATCTCATAATACATGGATTAATATTTCCCAACTTTATGAGACAAGGTTTTCAAAAATGCTTTCCTCATTGTCCTTAATCTGATGGTAAATAATTGTTCACTGTAGACTTCAAATAACACCCCGTACAATAGCAGTTTAACTACTGCTTGTCTGTGAAAATGCTAAGTTTTCTACCATTTTAAGGTGGCTTTTTTCAACAGGGTTTTAAGGAATTAGCTGCCCAGCTCCCACTATATTAAGAAAAAATGAACTATTCAACATCAGGTTCTACTTCTAACAACACAGCACCTATGTTTATACTGTGTTAGCCAAAGTTGTACAATCTTCTCAGGGCAGAATAGCTCATATAAAAAAGAGCTTGTCCTTATCTTCCACTGATGTCAGGGAGAGTTAAAAACGTGTAGCAGCTTGGATCACTGAAGTACAAAGGATAATGCTGTACCTGCATTTTGTTCTTTTAGGGATTTGCCCATATAATGAAATGGATAAAGGGAGGCTTGTGCCCCAGTGACAAAATCCTTGAATTTCTTAGAAAAATTTCACGTAGGCCAACAGTCTCTTACGCATTTGTCTCACCTGAATATCATCATACAGATTTTTGTTCATTATCTGAAATTATTAGAGTGGGTCCCACTGAAAAATTTTATATATGTAGAGGGTCTTTATCTACACCTTTGCTATACTGAATGTTTTTTTTAAGGAAATAAAATATACAAGATAACCTTCTAATCAGGTAGAGGTATCATTAGGTCCTGTGTATTGATATGGATTGCAGTATTACAAAAGTGGAGAAATGTTACCTACATAGGAGTTCATGGCCCAGAAATATAGAAGTATCAAAAAACTTAAGCATAAGATTTTTCTCTCTGGATATGTAATACTATTTCAGGGGTTATAAAGCACGTGGAGCCAGGCATTTCCCTTGTGGGTACAAGCTTGAAGAAGCTAAAACACAGGTTATTCCATGAAAGGTTACTTGCCGTATTTTGCTTTCAAAAGTGGCTCAAAACCCATAAGAGAAATAATTTCACCCATAGGATTCAGAATTTCAGCAAATCAGACTATTTTTGTCCCCAGGTACATGTCTTTTGAATGATCAACAAAAGACTTAAGTCATGAGCTCAGCATGTTGTGAAGGAAGAAGGAAAATCTCAGATGGTTCACAATAGTTGGAAGGTTTGTAACATACTGTCAGAAGCACCACTGTAAAAAAACAGGAGCTATAGCTTATGAGCATGATTGTAAATAGTCCTTTCAGCTCCTGGTTTGTTTGCACATTCTCCACAAGGATTAGGGAAAAAGACAAAGGTGTGGTTTTATTTACAGAAAAATCTCCTCCATAAAATAGAAGTAAAGTTTTTCCCTTTTGTATTCATTTTTGAGAGTGGATTTCCCACTTTAACTGATGGAGCCTGAAAGTCCCATTGATGTAGTCTTAAGCAGCAAGAACATGCTGCCCTCATACGCCTAACAGAGCTTCTAGGACTGCTTCAGGAGGCAGTTCTGTTTCCTTTAAGGCACAATACTGCCACATTCATCCCCCCTGCCATATCTGATAACATAGACCATCTTATTCCCTAATTCTCTCAGAAATCAGGATGATAAAGAGTTACTCTGATTGGATACTACTATTACTACTTAGTTCTTGGACGCTGTAGCTGAAGGGAATAATAATTATTACCTTTTAATGTAACAAATTTAAAAATTGGAATGATATAAAAAATTTGTACAACGTCTAAAGTGAAATATGCCATGTAGAGTTAATACTGTTCTCCCCTCTCCATTTTCATTTGCCAGATTCACAGTTCCATGCTAACAGTAAGAGTTTTACTGAAAAGCACTGATCTAACAAGAAGGAAAATGTCAACAGTGCCACACTTAGCCTTTTTTCTCAAAACAAAGAGAAGTAACAAGCTCTCTAAAAAAGGAGGAATTTTTTACTCTCTT
>NW_010417926.1:2328-3799 GCF_000710305.1 Buceros rhinoceros silvestris | reverse complement strand
TCCCTAAAAGGACTTGACCAATAGAGTTTTTTTTTTCCCATGGATTGTTTTCACAAAAAAAATGCATTTCCCTGATACTTTTTCATTGTCAAATATTTCAGGAAAATTCAGTGAAATTAATGGAGTGTGCTTGGTTTGGTTTGGTATAGCAGTAAACAAAATGTAATGAAAGGCACGTGTATTGAAACTACACTCACCAAGGCTGTGAAATTTCCTTTATTAACATTGTACCACCCTTACAATATCAGTGTCTTAGTTCAACAGCAGATCCACTGGGTGCAAGATGAAATAATAAAGGAATGAGTAAGTGTGGCACAGTTTTGCTTCCTATTTATAAGTCAATGTTCTTATTCTCATGTCAGGTCTTTCTTCTTACTTTTAAATATTTTTAGCAAATCAAAAATGGAAAAATATCATTTACACCAGTTACATTCTGTTCACTTTTTAAAAAAATCAGCCCTCATACAAAAAAAAAAAAAGGATTTACATTATGCATTGTGGTTTTTTGCTAAGCACTACCATTCCTTCCATAGGTGACTTTGTTCATAGGAATGAAGAGGATTGAAGTGTTTCATGTAGTTATTGGCTAGGGAAGGGAGAGGACACAATCTTAGCTAAAGAAACAGATGACAAATCAGCCTCTGTGTGTTCCTTGCTGCCAGTCAAAATGGAGTCACACTTAGTACTTCTGGTTTGTCCTAACTGAACTCTCAGTGCATTATACTTTTGCTTATTAATAAGGTTCAGTACAGAAAAAAAGTAGGTGTTCTTTTTGGGGTTGCTTTTTTGATATTGTAGTGATGCGTGTTATAAAAGAAGATGAATATGAATATAGGCTATATATTATTTTAATTGTTGGCATTATTAACTGTTTAAACAGGTAAATTATTTATTTCTTAAGCATTGTAGCCTTTTTTTCAGAACATAAGTAGTGTAAAACAAGCTAGGGTGGAATATTTTAGTTAAACACACATTTGAGGACAAAGAGGTTACTTCAGTTCTTCACTCCATGAACAGATTTTTAGATTGCCAAAGGGATTTATAAATCTACTTCCTTTTCAAATTAATGGTAAGCCCACCCCACAGCTGCAATAGGAGTGTGAGAACTTTTTTTAAAAAAAAAAAAAAAAAGCTGTAGCACTGCTTTTTCAGAACATGACTAGCTATTCTGTGTACTGAGTGGGTGACTGTTTTTCCATGTGATCATGACTTTCCAAGTTTCTGTATAATCCTGACTTGAACATTTTCATGGCAGAAAAGTATGAGATCTCAGACGCTATTAAGTAATCAGGGTAACAGATGACCTTTTCTAAGAACCACTTCAGAGACCTAATCTTTATGCATACATGACTGAAGGATTTCAGAATGATTTTCCAATCCCCTATAATTCTATTTCCATAAACTAAGACAGAACATCTTTTCAGAATACTTCACACCTGTACTTTAGATAGCAAATATTTCTACTAGTAGA
>NW_010417926.1:0-2143 GCF_000710305.1 Buceros rhinoceros silvestris | reverse complement strand
GGAATGGCTACAACTTCACCCTGTCCTGGTTTTTGTAACTGTTACGAGCCCTGTCTTTTTGTCTGACGCTACAGAAGGAGGCTGAAGCAAGGGAGAGCTTCTTCCAAACAAGCTCTGTAGTTTAAGAGTAAGGTTTAAACACAGAAACTGGGATCTGTGTATTCTTTTTCTCGATTTAGTGTTTGAGAATATTCAAAATGTCTAAAGGATTATTATACCTTGCTCAACAAAAATAATCTTTGCAAAAATATCACTGACACACAATGTTGACTAAAATTTCTGCAATGTGCTTTGTTCCTCAGTAGTAAAAGCATATCCACATCAACCAGTTTATAAATAACCAATAATTGCTAGTGAACTAGCAACACATTTCCAGGAGTATTTTTGTGGCTTTCTCTGTTCATTTAGGTATAAGCAGTTAATCAAAAAGTCATACAGAAACTTCAATAAAAAAATAACACTCCAAGCACTGAGTTGATCTTTCGATTATCTTTCAAAGAACGACTCCTCATCTAAGCTTTGAAATTGTGAACTACACCATTACCTGTCAGGGCAAAAGGAAGCTTTCTGCCACACTGCATGTCCAGTAGGAGGTATCCTTTTAATTGCATTTCCTCACTGAAGTTGCCCAATATGCTGGAATCTATTTAGACTCTTTAATGGAGCTGTTTGCCTTTTTTAATGCCTTTTCCCCATCTGCTTTACTTTCATGTTTCTGGGATTAGCATAAAGAATCAGACATACTGCAAACTTGACAAATGTGTTATGCCTTAATTTTGAAGTGCTGTGACAATCTGAGTTTGGAATGCGTTGTTAAAGCGATTGGGCTCTGTCCTGAGTTGCCCACCTGCCTATCCACCGCTAGGCAACCAGTATCTGGAGTAGACAGTACATAGCATGCCTAACTCCAGGTGGGGGAGGTTCCCTTTGATATAACTCAGCCATTACACTGTGGATACAGAGTATAACACACACATATATGGGTGAGACAAGACTTCCAGATTCCAATTTTTACCTCTCAACACCATCTGAAAAAATGTTAGGGAATTCTACAATAGCTTTTCCTTTTTATGTCTCCCTCTTCCCTTCCACCCTGGCTCATTTTTACTGCTTAGAAATTTTACAAATAGCTCACACACTTGCAAGGTTTGGGGGAGTAGGGAAGGTCCTGCCAAAACCATATTACAGCTGGAGAGGGAGGGTGAGATGACATTTGTTTACATCCTTCTGTTGAGAAGTAAAAACATTTTCCAAGCTTTGAAACAGTTGGAAGAGGGAGCCCATCAGGCTTTCTATAATTGTGTTGCTCATTTCGGGATTTTTTTTGTTTTCCTATTCATGCACAGTATATCTGGGAACACTTGCTGGATCTTGTTGGGGAGAGGGTCAGACACCGCAGATAAAAATGGACTACTGTCTGTGCAGACTCCACAATTATTTCTAGCCCTCTTCAATATGCATGTGCTTTGATAACCTGGGCTTGGAGAACCACAGAAGCTCTGCTCTCCAAAGTTGGTCTCTCTCAGTCGCTTTGCACAGGCGTGCAGCCAGCCTGGCAGGAGTTATTTTTTTAGCAGGAATACATAGGCTCCTCTCTCCTCTTTAGCGGTAGGGGGAGAGGTAGGGGGAAAAGGGGACCCCACTGCCTGGCACTCAGCCTTACCTGGACATGTGCTCCCGCTGAGGTCTGTGTGCCTTCTCCAGCCCTAGTTTGGTGAAGATCCCCACTAGCACCATGACTGCCACAACCCCACAGATTATGTAGACAATGAGGTTGGTTTTATCCCTGGTAGGGTCGTGCAGAGGGTCATCTATGCGGGAAGGAGGCTTCCCAGTGTTCATCCACAATGGTGTCTCATAGTTTGTGCAGGTGCTTTGATCCAGCCTTGTCTTCTTGAACTTGCAGCAAAACCTGAAGCCACAAGTGCCGCAGCAGAAGATGAACTCCCCCGAGCTGCAGTTAAAGGGGGGGTCCCACTGCCCCATCACGTCAAAGTAGCCCCTGCAGAAGTCCGGGGTGGGAGGTGGCTCGGAAGGGTCTAGCTGTTCCCCAAGGCTGGAGTGGTTTCCTCCTGAGAGCACCACGAAGCTCCCCAGATGCTGGCCAGCTTTCTCCTGAGCCCGACACACCAGTGTGAGAAGG
>NW_010417925.1:22684-66972 GCF_000710305.1 Buceros rhinoceros silvestris | reverse complement strand
CCGGATGATGATTCTGTGATTCTGTGAAGAAAACTTTCTTATCCCACATAGATTCCATCAACACAGGAAGACATTTCTGCTGAAATTGAATCTGTGTTTGTTGTTCTTCACCGTGCTTGACACAGGGGAAGAGTATTAAACATGACTGTGTGCCAGCAGATGGTCAAAACTAAGCCTATATTTAAGTACGATCTTTGTAAGAAATACCTTAAGGATGTGTTAAATAGCTTTCAATGACTCTGGGTAATTAGCATTACTTATAGATCAACTAATATTACCTAAAAAATTTGTCTGTCTCCTCCCTGTTAACATTTGCTTGTTGCTGTGATGGCTCTATGCATTTTTGTATCTACTTTTCCCTTGGTTTTCACTGGAGATTAGGAATTCCCAAAGACATGATTCAGTTAAAATGTTTGACCAATTAAATGAACAAACAGAGAAAGGAAACTCTCCAAAGCTTTGTTTGTGAAAATGTGGGGTGGGTGGGATTTTCTGTTTGGTTTTTCTTTTTGGTTTTGCTTTTGTTTTTCCTTTTGATTTTGTTTGGGTTTTGTTTGGGTTTTGGTTTTGGTTGGAAAAATCCAGAAATTAACCTATCATTGCCAAGTCCAAAGGAAATCATGTCTCATAGCACCATATCTACATGTCCTTTACATACCTCCAGGGATGGTGACCCCACCGCTTCCCTGGGAAGTCTGTTCCAATGCTTTCCTCTCAGTGAAGAAAGTTTTCCTAATATCCATTCTAATCTTTCCCTGGCACAACATGAGGCCATTTCCTCTCGTCTTACTACTTGTTATGTGGGAGAACAGATCGACCACCACCTCCCTGAGCCTCCTTTCCTCCAGGCTAAACAACTCTAGTTCCCTCATCTTCTCCTCATAGGACTTTTTCTCTAAACCCTTAACCAATTTCATTGCCCCTCTCTGGACACACTCCAGCACCTCAATGTCCTTCTTGGAGTGAAGGGCCCAAAACTGGACACAGGATTTGAGGTGTTGCCTCACCAGTGTCAAGTACAGGGGGACAGTCACTTCCTCGTTCTGCACTATCGCTGATACAAGCCAGGATGCCATTGGTCTTGGCCACCTGGGCACACTGCTGGCTCATATTCAGCTGCTGTCAACCAACACACCCAGGGTTCTTTTCTGCTGGACAGTTTCCAGCTACGTTGCCCCAAGCCTGTGGAGTTGCAGGGGGTTGTCGTGACCCAAGTGCAGGAGCCAGCACTTGGCCTTATTGAACCTCAGCCACTGATCCAGCCTGTACATGTGCTGACTCTCCAGTACACTCCTGCACAACTTGGTGTCATCTGCAAACTGACTGAGGGTGCACTCAATCCCCTCGTCCAGATCATTGATAGAGATATTAAAGAGAACAGGCCCCAATACTGAGCCCTGGGGAACATCCCTTGCAACCGGCCGCCGATTGGATTTAGCTCCATTCACAAATGCTCTTTCAGCCTGGCCATCCAGTCAGTTTTCTAAACAGTGAAGAGTATTCTCATGCAAGCCATGAACAGCCAGTTTCTCCTGGAGAATGCTGTAGGAAATGGTGTCAAAAGACCACTAAAAGTTACTGAAGTCCAGGTAGACAATATCCACACCCACTAAGTGAGCTACCTTGTCATAGGAGATCAAGTTGGTCGAACAGGACTGCCTTTAATAACCCCATGCTGACTGGGCCTGATCACCTCGTTGTCTTGTACATGTCATGTGATGGCCCTCAGGATGATCTCCTCCATAACATTCCACGGCACTGAGGTCGGACTGACAGGCCTGTAGTTCCCTGGATGCTCCTTCTGGTCCTTGTTGTAGATGGGTGTCACATTTGCCAACCTCCAGTCAGCTGGTACATTCCAGTGTAGACAGGGCTGGTGGTAAATGATGGAATGTGGCTTGATGAGCACTTTTGCCAGCTCCCTCAGTACCCTTGGGTGGATCTCATCCAACCCCATAAACTTGTATGTGTCTAAGTGGTGTAATAGGTTGCTCTTGGATTACAGGGGCTCCATTCCGCACCCTGTCCCTATCTTCCCTCTGAGGGGGCTGGGCATTCAGTGAACTGGTCTTACTAAGGCACAGAAGACATTCAGTACCTCAGATTTTTCCTTATACTTTGTCACTATGTTTCTCCCTGCATCCAGTAGAGGATGGAGATTCTCCTTGGTCCTCCTTTTATTGCCAATACATTTATTTTCTTTTACAGCAGTAGCCAGATTAAGTTCTATCTGGGCTTTGGCCTTTCTAGTTTTCTCCCTGCATAACCTCAGGATGTCCTTGTAGTCCTCCTGACAGCCCTGCTCCTTCTACTATAGGCCATAGACTTTCCTGTTCTTCCCAAGTTCCAGCCAAAGCTCTCTGTTTACCCAGGTTGGTCTTCTACCCTGCTGGTCATCTTTTAACAAATGCTGATGGCCTGCTCCTGCAACTTAAAGTTTCCTTCCTGAAGAATGTCCAGCCTTCCTGGACTCCTTTGCCCTTCAGGGCTGCCTCCCAAAGGACTCTGTCAAACAGTATCCTAAACAGGCCAAAGTCTGCCCACTGGAAGCCCAAGGCAGCAGTTCTGCTGACACACCTCTTTACTTCTACAGAGTTGAAAACTCTGTCCCAAGATGGCCTCCAGCCATCACATCATCCACAAGTCCTCCTCCCTTCACAAACAGGTCCAGGTAATTACTAATTTGAACAGAAAGGGTCTGATCTGCAAGCTACCAATATCACTGGAAAAGCGCTTCAGCTAGGTTCAATCAGACCCTAAGACAACAATCAGACTTTTTATTTTCATTGCTGAAAATCAGAGTTCATAAATTATGCACATCTCTGATATAATGGACATTGCCTAATTTCTCACATTGGCTGCTTGATTGTAATTTTACTTTTAAATCACTAGCTTTCCCAATTACAAGGCAAACCAGTTCATAAAATATTGACGTCTCAAAGAGACCTGCTTGTACCAGTTGAAGAAATGTGTGTCTAATTTTAATATGCTACTTTCCCCTTTCCTAAGAGCACGGACAGTGCCAACAAAGGCAAGCAAATGACTTTTTCATCCTTTGTTCTCACAAAAGGAAATATGAAGTTGTATCTGTGTCCATATTAATTTTATATCTTAAGAACAAAAATCTCGGTTATATTGGACACTGTTAAAGACAATGTTTTTACAAATCCAAGTTAGCTTGTAGATCTTGAGTAAGACCAAGATTTCATACTGGTAGTTGTTTCATTTATTAGATTTAAAAGGGAAATGGTTTATAGTCTATGCATTCTTAAAATAATTATGTATCAGGTTCAAAACATAAACAAAATACATGGTTGTCCACAGGGTATGAAATTTAGCAATGGATTTCTCCGGCATGTAAACTCTAAGCTTCCACACATTCAAGGAAAAACCGGACAAGCTTCCATAGATAACTCTGTTACAGGTTACAAAATACATAGAAACCATCTTGTGGGTCTAGAAGTCCCCATGCCTCAAATTCTTCATTACAGTGAGAATTTTCAGCATCATGTCTGCTCATGTCATTTTTACATCCTAATCTTAGGTATCTGCTTTGGGTGCTTATAAAGCTAGATGGACTTCTCACTAACACAGTACAGGAACTGACATGTTTCCACAGCAGAGGGAAAACAGTGGTAAGTTCAGAAAAGTAAATACTGCTACTCTCAATTTGTTAAAACAGTGCCCAAGAACAGAGAAAGTAAATACTGAAGGTTAGTCAGCAGCTGATAAATCTTTCAGCAGTTCTCATGTCTCACATATAAAGGCAACACATACGCTGATAGAATATAGCTGACCTCTCCAGCATATTTGATTTCATATTACATAATTATTTCTCTAAATTTTGGAATATATATGGTTTCCAGGGACTATTTAGGACCAAATAATTTTTTACATCTTCAGAAAGATCTCTAAAGGGGAGAGCTAAATTAATTCAGTTGTTTGAAATACGCTCCTACAGGTTTTGATTCTTCATCCTGTGACTTTCAGGTTTCTTCCTTTGTTTATTTTTTATATCATTCTAAGCAGTGATTACAGATCTTCACTCATAAAAATTATATATGAAATGAAATTGTGAGAGAAGTATTGTGTGGAATGATAATTTTAAAACTTTAATATGAACATTTTAAAAATGCAGCATCAAAATGTTAAAGTTCTAGTAAATTGTTTATTTTCAAGTTTCACTTTTTTGCAGAGTGGAAGCTGTTATAGTCCTGAGTAACCTCCTGGGATTGAATGAGGATGAAGACAGGATGAGCACCTGGATGCAGGGACTCAGAAATGCAACATCTGTCTAACAAAAAAAAGAGCATGATTCTTTGTAACAATGTCTCATTGAAAATGGTTGATGCATTGTCATCTTAAAGAACTTACCACATTTTTTTTTTCAGAAATGAATGCCATGACCTCATTTTCAAGATAAATTAATTATTTGTGGAGGTGAATGGGAGACTCTGTTCATCCACTGTTTCCACAAGTACTTGGACAGAGAAAGAAGTTTGCTTTGTCTTTAGCGCACTTTTAACACTTAGATTTCTACATAAAGATGCTCTGTGTGAGTAAATGCCACGCTACGGGCAAGTACTTCATACCGTCGGAAAGAGTATTTCTTCCAGTGCATCGATTCGTTTAAAAGCATGTATTTCTCTCTCTCACACACACACACACACAGACACACAAATGCGCAAAACCCCCTCAGTCTGACACTGGCAATGACTAAAAGTGTAATATTATCGTATAGAGTATTGCAGAGAGTCCTTTTAGGCACTTTTCTAGCTTGTTGCGCTCAGGCTGAAACAGGGATGAGTCCTGATGGTGCAGGAACCCATATACCAAGGGTATTGTAGCCTCTCCTGTATGAGAATGAAATGGAGGTGTTCTACCAACCAGTGAATGTATGAGGACATAGAAGAATCCAATCCCATCATGCACCATAGCGGTAGAAAGATATTGTGATTTGACTTTGTTTTTACAACAGGTAGTGAAGCGTGGCTGACATCAGAATAATGATGTGTGTCTTGTCAGACTTCTCTCAAGCTGCACAGAGATGCTATGAAGTCTTAGTCCCCGGAGATTTTCAAGATCCAATGTTATGTAAGCCCTGAAGAGCCTGTTCTGTCCCCAGAGCTGATGCTGCTTTGAGCAGGAGGCTGATGCATAGATTTCCTGAGATCACTTCAACCTCATGGACCTGTGAATCTGAGATGACAGAAATGCACAATGACATGGCTAAGTTAATGAAAGATTGGCATTTGGAGGCCTTCTAACACGCTTCCCTGTCTCAATTCTTTCGTTAGGAGAGCAAGCACTGCAAGCAAATGTCTCCATGAAGGACATAGAGCTTACATTTTAATTCAGAATACAGAGCCTAAGGTGTGTAGGCCAGACCCCAACTGTTGCTAACAAAACAAACATTCACTGTGTCTGCTTTGTGTATGGAAAATTCCTATCTACTTCCTCCAGAAACATTACATCAAACTCAGTGAAAATTCTGATACTGATACATGCATTCCAGGTCTCCGGACTTCAGGAGCAGCATTAAAATAACTTTGATTGCCTTTATTAGCAATTTAGCATTATTTTTACCTCATCTGGCAGGCAGCAGTATTAGCTTCAATATTGGTTTTAATGTCTTTCCATACCATTCATGTTTTCTAGCATCTCATCTATACGTACTTAGATAGTCTTTTAATCTCTTCCATCCTTTACATACAAAAATTTTAGGTATAGCTTAATTGTTGTTCAGCTTGTTTTGCAAACTTTGGCAAATCATACTTACAAATCCAGAAATGCAAGAAATGCGTGATTAAAGTCTAATCCTAGAATTTAGAGGAAGACCAAAGATAGAATTCAGACTCCACAGATTACAGAATTTTAGCCCATTACTCTGTGACGAAGGATGTAGCACATTTATTTCTTTATGTACTGTTGAGTTCAGTCTCTGCATCAGTCTGAACAATTCTCTACCTTTGGTGTTCTGACTTTCAGTTTGTTTATAAATAGCTGTTTGATGTTCTTTTTCTTTCCCCTAAGATTACATATACAAAAAAAGTTTTCTCAATGATAAGAGAAGTTAAACTCTGAAACAGGATGTCATATGACTTTGTGACATTTCTACCTGATTTTTAAAGTTAAATAAACACATGTTTCGATGAGTGGTGAGTTAATCCCTATTTTAGGATAGAGGAATAAACTTTGTGTTCCCTGGAATTGTGTAGTTGCTTTTTTCTCCAACAGCAACAGGCCCCACATGGTGACTGGTGTACTAATCTAATGCAAACTAAAGACCAGAGAAAAAGTCTGTTCAATTCTCTACCTTTTGCATCACTCTGTATTTCATCCTGATGATGCTTTTCTCTCCATATTCTTTTCTTCTGCTTGTTGAATGTTATCTTCTCTGGGATTAATAAAGATACACTCCAAGCTTATCTTTAATAGAAATCATATTTATAGTAATATTTTAAGAATTTTCTTCTGGGAAAAGAATTAAGAAGCAGAGAAAGGAGGAGTTTTAAATAATAAATAGAATTGCTGATATTTTACTTTAACCTCTAACCTGGAAGCACAGATTCAATGAACCGTTTAATTAGTTACTCTGTGCACAATGTTCTGTAATTGGAGAAATAATATAATTGTAAGGGCAAGAAATAAGATGATCAGGAATAGCAGAAACCATTTTTACTCTTCTAGCTCCAAGATTCCTTTGGTCTCTGGGCCAGGATTACCAGAAGAATGACAATCGATGGTCATTGCTCTTCTAGATTTGGAGATGTCTGGTTTTGTCCTCTAAGACCTTTATCTCTGATAAAGCTCTTGGTTTCTCTGGAATTACCCTAACGCTAATAAAAATAACACAGAGCCAGGTTTTAAAATGCAAGAAAGACAACTGATCTGTTAATGACTGAACACAAGGGTTAATTCTTGAGACAATTTCATGAAGAATGTGATTAATAGTCTTTTTCAATATATTTCAAAATTAAAGCAACTCATTTCACCAATTCCCCTTTGAAAAGGTAAGTTTCAGTGTGGTAAAATGAAGCAGGATTTTCAAAAGCTTCTGATTATATTGAAGTTCACTCCAAACATCTACTTGGTTGCCTGCTACAATAGCAAACCAAGACTTTTTCTCCTTGTTATCACCACTAATTCTATTACCGATTACTGATATTAGTTGGAACTCTTGGTTTGCAGTATCTAAAGAGGTGAACAGTCTGCTTTGAATAAGCAAGTGTTTGATGCACATTGAATTTGAGTCTGACATAAGGCTAATGAGCCAAGATATAGCAAAGGTTAAGAAGGATTGTGAGTAGCCAGGAAAGATGTTGAAGAATCAAATTAGGAAAAAAAAAAAACCCACCACAGAAAAGCTAAGAAAAAACATATGTAGGTTTAGGACCTAACTGCTTATTTAAGCCATTGCTGCTCATCATTTGACCAGTTCTCAATTCACTGCTTTCTCACAGGTCATTGCAGCTCTGAGGTGAATCTTAGCAGCTTAGAAAACCTTTACTTAAACTAACTAGCAGTTCTTGACTGAGAGGGCGGTCTGAGAAAGTAAGCACTGGCCACTGTGACAACTCAGCTGGCATGTAGTATCTGCTTGCATCGGATCAGGTATTTGACATAATTAGGGAAGGAAATGTGTGTGTGTGTGCTTGTGTGTGTATCGGTGTACATGTGTACACACCTAGCATTAAGCCCACAAATGAACTGTGATCGTAAACATGAGCAGTTGGATGGCTTTGAGTATATGATATCAATCTGCAAATCAAGGGAGTACTTTCTCAGCTGCAAACAAATATTCAAAAGAAGTGGGCTTGATTTTCTGGGTAGACAAATTTTATCCCAGGCATGTGGCTGGGGCTGCTTTAGTTTGGTTAAAAGATTTTTGCACACATTTTATGTGGGTTAGACTACAGATAAATATACATGGATCTCAGGGGCCTAGAGAGACAGAAAACTATTCTTGGACATACTTGAAGGAGCAGCTGCTGTAGTTACCTGTGTTTATTTTGTCTCAACATTAATTACCTTACATTGAGAGAAAAGTTTTGGCACCTCCTAGTCCCTGGTTATTTAATCAGTTAAATCAATGTTCTTTTCTTTGATGCCCGTCCCTCTAGAGAGCAGCTTTTCTATTGTACTTACCCTTACTGTCAGAGCTGGGATCATACCAGAGCTGTATAGTTGAGGGAAGGTACTTTCATACATACACATAGACATTTAAGTGCTTTTACACCTTTCATTCATTCTTTGTAGCAGAATCATAGAATGGTTTGTGTTGGAAGGAACCTTTAAAAGTTATCTAGTTCTAACTAGATGACTGCCATCACCAGGGACATCTTCCACTGGATCAGGTTGCTCAAAGCCCACCTGTCTTAAATTATTCTAATTGTTTAAGAATTTGTTTAAGAATTCATTTCCTGCCTGAGTGATCTCATAGCCTTCTACAATGGAGTGACCACCCTGGTGGAAGATTTTGGTCTGCAGCTATAAGAACTAGGGCTCCGCTCATACTAACTTCGGAGGCTCTCCGCAATGCACAAGCCTGTAGAAGTTGTAAGTCTTGGCCATGACATTGTGGTGATACCTTATATTGTGGGCTCTGTACTTGAGTAACACAGATAACACCTGGGTGTGCAATTTCTGTAGAAAATATATTAATTTTCGGTATTAGTGTGTGTGAAAGGTGATGAGGTAGATAGCCAAATCTGCTTTTAACATCACCAAAATCATTCCTGGATCTTTTTTCTTTTTTTTTAGCCTTTGAGCCACCTACAGTTCTACAGACACGGTTAGTATTAATGAAATGTGAAGACTACGTGCTGTTCTTTCATTTTTCATATATCTAAAATGACAAATAAAAGCAAAAAAGACAAAAAAGCATAGCCTCAGAATCCCGTATTCCGGAACTGCATAAAAGGAGTACCTGTATGGCTGTTCTTACAGCCAGATAAACCATTATTTTCTCCACCGCAATGAGTAGTCAGGGATATATGGAAAATAATATTAAAAAATATATACAAGTATACATCTTCATTCAATCTGTAAATCAGCAGTTTATGATCTGACTGTGATGAAGTTTGCTCTTCAGCCATTAAAACTAAGTCGTGCCAATGGAATTCTGTTTTCAGAAGTTTGCGTAATCTCGTTTAAGGTGGGGTGGTGGGGAAGAGGGGCTGATGGCTTTTTGTTATCATGATTTCTACAAGGGCATTTGAGTCTCAGTGAGTCCCATAACTTACTTTTCCATTGATAAGAAAACATATGTATTTAATTTGGTTTCAGACATGTGGTCTGACAGTTCTTTTGGCTTTTCTTCTTGCTGTTTGGCCAACCCATCACTTACTTAAGTCAGTGGAAGGATATTATAGATTTCTTGTTTAGGATTATGTCTGTTGCTTTACGCTGACCATAAAGAAACCCCAATCTCAGCTGTCTTTCAAAGTAGGCACTCTGTACTCTATACACTTAGTACTCTTACAGCTGTTCCTGCTTGAAGATGGCATTACAAATACTACTGAGGCAGTGCATAAACCTAGATTCCCTCTAAACTGGGCTTAATTTGAGCACAGGAACAATCTCATTGCAAGTAATGAACATGCTTTTGCACCCTGGAAGCCAGGATAGAGACGTACTAAACAATAATTCAGAAAAAAAAAAAAATTAAAAAAAATCTTATAGCTTTATTTTCTTATTCATTGCCTACCAGGTACAAGTCCATTTAACAGCTATGGCCTCTTGTCAGTCTAACCATGTAATGTGTGTGTGTCCAAGCCTGCCCCATGCAGACCCACCTGTCTTTGAAGCTCTGCAAGTTTGCGAGACCCCATCTATAGCAATCAGGTCTCACACAGTTAGGCTGCGAGCCTGGCTTGTTCACTTTCCTGCTCGAGTGCATTTCTCTCTCTATGCCACAGGGAAAGGAAATTTGTTTTTCATAACAGGGCGAATATGTTAATAAAATGACAAGAGTTTTAGGGAAGGAATACAGAGGAACATCTGAGTCTAATGTAATTTTAAAAAGATTTTGTAATTAACACAGCAGCTTCTTATAAGAAAGAGAAATGCTGAACAGTTACAGGCATGTCAGAAATCCAACAGATACTGCATGGGATGTGCTGTAGCATTGCATCTTAAACTAATTACCACAGGTCCTACGACCTCATGCCTGTGAGGCAGAAAAGTCAAGAGAACGAGTAAACAGGATAACAGAGGCTTTTATAAAACACCGTAACAGTGCAATCTTATTGGCAAAATAAATGAGGAAATACTAAATACATATTTATCCATCATTTATATGAGCAAATAATTAAATTGTTTAGCTAACAAGATTGTTAATTGTGGTGCAAGAATATTCTCAGCAAGAATTTGTAGAAAGGAGGGAGACATCAAGAAAAAGCTAACTCTTAAAAGGCAAGCCCAGGGGACAGACTGAGTCTGTAAGTGCTATGCTGAACGTATTATTGTAGTCTTCCTGAAGAAAACAAACAAGTGAAATGCAGGCAGGCATTGTTTTTAACAACTCGGATAAAACCTCACATACCTTGAACGTTCCTGTTTTATTTCATACCAGTCCTTAAATTTTCTATACAGATTTTAAAACATAATTTTTGTTTTTAAATGCAGTTATTAAAGAAAATCTGTGGTAATCTCCTCAGTTTCCTTTTCTGTATCTATCATTTTCTAAGGAGAGGGTGGAGGTAGTAGATAGATAGTGTCCTGAAGTAATCCTGGCATGAGTGAAATGTTCTGACTGCACAGCCACTGCTGTAGCTAAGTAGAAATGCTTTTTAACACTGGTGAGACATGTTGTCTGGTGGCTTATGTAGTGTTTTAACGTATTTACATATTTACTGATGAAGGAATAGTTGAAGCCATAAATACAAATATTTTCACATACACAAACAAATATAGAAATAACAGACAAAGGAAATAAAAAACCCCAAAACTTAAGTATACCACACAAACCCATCACTTACACAGTATGGCATACCAGTAAAATTTATTCCACAGCAGGGAAACTGGACCAGTGCAGGCCATTTATTTTTCATTTTCCCATTAATTTTAATTATGGAATTCAAATGTATTATACTTGCTTTAAAATTTTATGTCATGAATACATGCCGAGAGCTTTGCAAAAGCACATTTCAAACAATTCAATTTCCAAGATCTGTGCCTAACGAGCTACAGAGGAACTGGGACCATATCCTACCCAGGTTTAAATTATTAATATATTTTTCATAATTCTCCATTATCCTTCTTGGAAAACAGCACATTTCAAGTATTCTCAAGTGATGAGGGGTTTTTTTGCCTTCCAGATTCTATTTTCACTTCCAAGTCTTACTTTTCCCATTTCAGAAGTCTCTTTTTGCTGCTGACGCATTGACTGAGGACATTATTCACATATTTGTATATTGGAAGTGGAATATCTCTCTGGAGCCTAGAACCATCTTGGTTTTACTTTTCTCTCTTCTACATATACATGGACATAGGAGTGGACAAAAATCAGGAATCTGCATTTACCTGTACCTACACATGCACGTCCTAGTATTGAGCCAGCTATGCAACCCACACCCGGGGATGCACCTACATGCTGCTGATTCACAAAACCTGCACAAACATGCTGGGAAGCTTCAAACCCTGCAAAGCCATGTCTGCCCATTTCTGAGCACCCAGCTCTGTTACATTCACTTTAAAACACTTATAAACAGAAAATGCAAATTCATACATACCCTTAATCACACAGACGAAGGGCCTCATTTGCATACGCTTCATAATTCAATTTAATTTTTTTTTGTCAAGAGTTGTGAATGCTTCATGTTTGCTTTAATCAGAATGTTGACATTTACACTGAAGCCAATTTCTCTTTTTCTATTCCGTGTTTTGTTTAACCGCGACAAGTGACAGCAAACTGGAGGGAACAGACTTTTTAAATTGGCTCTTTGCCCGGAATGTATCATTTCTCTTGTAGTTGTTTCCCCACCGCCCACCCCCTCCCTGCTAGGCATTGCAAAAAGAAATGCGAAAACATACTCTGCGAACACAGGAGTGAGGTGTTAGTGCTTTTAGATAAAGATTTGTGTTGTATTTTAAAACTAGATTGCTGTACAGTTTCAAGCTATTAGCAGGAACCTATTACACCATCCCTTTGGGTCCTTGGAGAGATGTGCTTAGTGTATTTCAGTAATTCAAGGCAAATAGAAAACCTACATGTGAAAATATTTAATGGCAAAGGCACCAACTGCTCAAGGCTTCTGGAAGAAGGAGGCATGCTTTCTGTTAACTCTTTCTTCGGGTTTTTCAGTGAAACAGCTTCTGCTACTCTTCTCAAAACTCTTAATAGAGTTCCAGTCAATTGTGGGTACAGGAGACCACTGACGCTGAGCTCTGACTTCTGCTGTGGCCTGTGTATGTCTAGTTATCTTCTCACTGACTCATAGCACTTTAGTCTGCTATTAGTATCTCTCAGCATTCAACACTTCAAGGCCCATTCTGAAGGGGAAAAAATCCAGACTTTTTCTCTATCAATCAGAAAGAAATCAAATAATTTTAATACCCACCATACACCCCTTCCCCAGGCTAAATTCAAGCCTGGGAGTCAAGTTTCCTGGTACTGGCTGCTACAGGTTTACCCTTCATCCAAACCTTTAAGTTGCCTTTGGCACTAGAATGTCATTCAAAACATATCTTGATATTAGTGAGAGGACTTCTGGATGATAAACAGAATTTACCACAGATACTTTTGCTCCTTTTCTCCTCCCCAAATGAGAATTTGTGTCAGAGACTTTGGAGTGGTGCTGCAGAGAGTTTGCACTGTACTGACTTGCACTAAGCCGCTAAATATGGATGATTCCACATTGCCATTATAGCAGTGGTAAAAAAAAAAAAAAAAAAAAAAAAAAAAAAAAAAAAAAAAAAACAAAACAGACTTTTTTGAAAATACATAATCCAAATCGGTAAAATCCCTATTTCAAGGTGAGATCAGATCTTGCCATGAACCATAACAAAATTCTCAGTCCTGAGGCACTCTTTCTGCCCACTGTCTATCATAATGGGATCCCAAAATGCGAGGTACGAAACAAGAATACAGCACATAGGAAACATGAGAGATGGTAGAGGAAAAGGGTAAGATATAAGGTGGAATATTCTCCATAATGTGGCTAAACAATTGATGGAAGAGTTCTCAGTACTGTGAACATCACTTCCCATTTACTGTGAATATTAAAGGTATTGAGCATATGTAGCCCTCTGCATCACAATTGTCTAAGTGTCAGATGTATCTGTTTTCCCTTGCTAAAACATATATCTATGTATTTAGATTAAAAATATACATATGATTTTTAAAAATCTGCTTATTGAATTTTTCTGTAGCAACCTTTACATATAAAAAGATAATGTGTCTGACAGATTATGACAGAGCTAGCAGAAAAAAACAGACTAGGGGAAAATGTTAATCAAAGGAAACACTTGAAACTGACAAAATAATAAGAGCCAAAGCAACAGAAGAAGTATGAACCAAAACTAACAATAACCAGGAAACAAGGGACCAAAGTGATCTTTCTTACATTAGGTGCGAGTCGGGAGAATAACAATTATTCAGTATCTATCCTTTGTATTTGTTTGCATTTGTAATATATCTGTCTGTGAGCTATGTTCAATAAACTCTACATTCACTTCTGAGAGGATTTTGCATGGGCTGAAGCAGAGCTGGGAGAGTTTAGATAGCTCAGGATTTGAACGAGTGAGAATTAAATACTCACCACGCAGTATGTCTGCCCACCTATCTGTCAGCCTAACTTTTGGGCTCATATGCTGAGTCGCATTCTGCTCTAAAAGCAAGTAATTTTTGATTCTGAAAGGAAATGTAAATTCAGGATAGGGACTAGAGCTCTAGAGTCATTATCTGGGGACAAATATGGCCTAGAAAGTTGTGGGTGCCTTTGTTTACATACTTAACACTCTTTTTCCTGGACCTGGTGCACAGGGTCAAACTGTTAGTGAGGAGGAATTACTCTGTACAACCAATGCAATTAACCAGTATCAAGTACTGATAATGAATGATTCACTGGGTCTTTCAGACTCAGTGCTTGAATTAATTTTTTTTTTTTTTTTAGAAAAACAATAAATTATAACATTTATAATCCAATCACACACTTTTCACAAAGGTGAAGAAAACCTACGATTAAATAACATGTTTCCAGATAATCAGAATCACAGAATCATAGGAGGTCGTCTCATCCAATTCCCCTGCTCAAGCAAGGCCACCTACAGCAGGCTGTCCAGGACTACGTCTAGATGGCTTTTGGGTGTTTCCAAGGATGGAGAACACATAAGCTCCCTGGGCAACATCTGACAGTGGTCATTCATCTTCACAGTAAGGAAGTTGTCACAGATTGAGACTGAGCTGGCTACTAAGCAAATGACAGATGCTATATATTAATCCCTCTCCCTTCCCAAAGCAGAAGAAAAAAGGAGTAAATGAGAGAGACTTACAGATTGGAAAAGAAAACTGAAATTGCTTTAATTAAAATAATAACAAGACACATAATATAAAAATAATAAATATATAAAAAAACAATACCAAACCCAAACACCTGGATGACTCTGATGGCAATTACATCACCATCAGCACTGATGCTGTGGGCGGGTGCTGGAAAAGTCCCAGACTGGACTCAGAGGCCAACAGGAACCATATTCAGGAGCTGGATTCTGGAACTAGATGCAAGAATGCATGGATTTGGTTTGAAGGAAAAATGGACAGAGTCCTCCTTGGACGCCATTGAAGAAGAGAGCTTGATGATCCACTTCGTGATGACCATTTGATGATTTCTCAGCTTTATACTGAATATGGCTTCTATGAAATGAAATAGGATTCTGGGATTGGCTTCAGGAATGCACAGATTGGGATCGAAGGCGGAATGGACAGAGTCCTCCTCAGACACCGGCCATTGAAGAAGAGAGTTTGACCCACGTGATCCCTCAGCTTTATACTGAATATGACAACTATGGGATGGAACACCTGGTTGGTCAGTGTAGGGTCACCTGTCCTGTCTGCCCCTCTCTACAGGTGCAGCCTCTTACTGCACCCCCACCATGGGACACAGAGTTTGGCAGTGACCTTGGTCTGCACAGGAACAAGTATAAACAAGAGCCTTTCAGCATCCCAACCCCTGGCAGTAACTGTGAACATCAAGCGTTATTACTTCTAGAAGCAGCCACCGTCTGCAAAAATATGCCGTTAACTTCAGCAAGTGCACTTTGAAGAGACTGAGCTGGAAAGTCAAATCACTGAACAGAATTAACTCTGTTCTAACACAAATGAGGGCAGTAGTGTTTCCTGGTGTTTGTAGGGAACCTCCTGAACTTCAGTTTGTGCCTGTTGCCTCTTGTCCTGTCACTGGGAACCATCGTCTCCGTCCTCTTTGCATCTTCCTTTCAAGTGTTTGCACGCATTAATAAGAAACCCTCTGAGACTTCTTTTCTTGAGACTAAAGAGTTCTAGCTCTCAGACTTTCCTTGTATAAGATATGCTCCAGTCCTTTGATCATCCTTGTGTCCCTTGTTGAGCTCTCCCCAGTATGTCCATATCTCTCTTGCACTGAGAAGACCAGAGGTGGACACAATACTCTAGATATGACCTCACCAATGCTTAGCAGACAGGAAGTATCTCCTCCCTCAACCTGCTGGAAGTATTTTGTCTAATGCAAACCAGTACACCACTGACCTTCTTAGGAGCAAGGGTATATCGCTGGCTCATGCTCATCCTGGTGTCCACGAGGATCTCAGTGTCCTTTTATGCCAAGCTTCTTTCCAGTTAGGTTGCCCTCAGCATGTATTGATGCATGAGGTTGCTTCGCCCCGGAAGAAGGACTTTCAATCACACAGTTTTGAACTGTTGTATGACAAGAGGAAATGAAACCTGTGCACTTGTTCCCATGGCTTAATGCTCACTGTGAATCCCGGTAAACGTAGTCAAGATCTTTCTTTTTCATTTCATATGAACACCATAAATACTAAGCTGCAGATAATAACTATGAGTTCCCTGGCCCAGTGGATAATTTTATACATAATGCAAAATTGAACAGATTGAACAGGATGGATGGATCCAAGGTTAGAATATTTTTAAAGTTGTAATAATAAATGAAAAATTCATTAAATATATATATATATTTTTTTTTTTTGGTGAACAGAGGCATAGGCACACAAAATGGCTTGCCATTCTGGGCAGAGCAGTGCAGATAAACTGTTCCTCCCAGATTAGAAATAGGTGCATGTTGTTCATTTATCAGGCTTGTTTCACAAGCATAGAGCTGGTCATATACTAAGAAAGAGAAGTTTAAGACTGTTCAGGCAAAATGGAAGCTGAATACTTCCATACTTTGTGTTAAAACCTGGACCTTCCAGGCTGTTACAGTGGGAGGGACCTCTGCTCTGAAATAAAGCGGTCTCAATTTTTAAGAGAATAGCCTAAATTCAGGAAAGAGATTAAGGCTTTTGGAAGCCCAGAATAATCTCCAGTATTCCTCGGGGTGATATGAGACTCATGCTCTCTTCTTAGCACCACCTATGGGGTGCAGGGTCCTGTAAGTCAGCACTGAACATGCTCAATTTCCTAGCTGACCCAGCTGGGGTCTTGACAGATACAAAAGAGTGGACCTGGTTTGAAATAAATAATTCTCCATTCAGGAATTCTTTTCAGAAGGGCAACTGTTCCTTCGCCATGAAAAGTTATAAATCTCAGGAAGAGAATTGTGTAACAAGCTTAAACATTGCTTGGGCCCCCAAGGACTTCACAGTTGTGTCCCTCTCTTTTGTTTGAAGGGTTCACATTATTTCATGTAGTTAGTTACTGGAAAGTTGTCCATTAAATAAATAAATAAGTGTTTGGAAATATCACTTTCCCCTTAGATACTTCTTATGAGAAGATTGAGAAGATATTAAATATGTATTTTTCTCATTTGTTATCACTAATTCAATATGGGTTTTCGTGAGAGAGACTAGCAGTTTACCCAATTCCTTGTCCAAGCATGTGGTGACATGCCCACGGGATACAGCATGTACTTAATCACAGACAGGCAAATACATCTCTAGTTTATTAGATGCTCAAAATTCCATGTGGAAAATTATTTTTCCAGGAAACTTGACTCACTTGTAGATATGAAAATTCTGCAAGCCAAAAAATGCTTCTGTTGCCTGCTCCACTCCCCACCCAACCCCACAAATATTTAGAGAGGACAGTTAGAAAATGGTCATGATAAAGGAGATGTGACCCTTGAATTTCTCTCTTGGTTCACAGACATCTTTTCCTGATGGAATCTTTCTAAAAGGAGTGCAACAGCAGTTTTCAGCAAATGAGAAAGCTTCAGTTTAATAGGTATACGAGCGATTGCATGAATGGGCAGTTTAGCAACATCCCACCCCATTAAATGAGCTGTGTAACCGACCGCACATGTATTGGCCTGTCAGGACTATACTATAAAATAGAATCAGAGAATCACAGAATTGTAGGGGCTGGAACAGACCTCTGGAGATCATCTAGTCCAACTCCCATGATAAAGCAGGTTCACTTAGAGCAGCTTGGCCAGGATTATGTGCTGAAGGGTTTCGAGTGTCTTCAGAGGAGACTCCACAGCATCTATGGGCAGCCTGTTCCAGTGCTCTGCCACACTTAAAGTGAAGAAATTTTTCCTCATGTTCAGAGAAAACCTTCAGTGTTTCAGTTTGTGCCCATTGCCCCTTGTCCTGTTGATGGGCATCACTGAAAAAAAGAATGGCCTCATCCTACTGACACCTGCCCTTTAGATATTGTTAAGCATTGATCAGATCCCCTCTCATTCTTCTCTTCTCCAGGCTAAACAGACCCAGGTCTCTCAGCCTGTCCTCATCACAGAGGTGATCCAGTCTCATCATCTTTGTAGCTTCTGCTGGACTCTTTCCAGTAGTTGCGTGTCCCTCTTGAGCTGGGGAGCCCAGAACTGGACACAGTATTCCAGATGTGTCTTCACTAGGGCAGGCAAAGTGGGAGGAGAACCTCCCTCAAGCTGCTGGCCACACTTCTATTAATGCCCCCCAGACATATGATCTTAATCCCATTTCATTGAAATTATTGCTAAAATATTGTAGCTAGAATTTGGAACATACTGAGAGCACGCTTAGCATGTTATAGCAGCTCAGGTAATGGAAATAATTTGTGAAATTGACATATTTTAAGACATTTGATTGATGCTCATCTTCGCAGATGAGGAATTTTCTTTATCTGTGAGCTTTGCAAAGCATGTGGGGCTGTGCTTAGTTATTCCAGAATAAAAAAGCAATGAGTCTCACACACAAGAGACTGGGTGAAATACAAAGCCTTGAAGAGATTATTTTCCAGCCTTTCAGTATCTGCCCAGCCCTTCACACTTACCCATGACCTAAAACTTAGACCAAATAGTGTGATTTTTCAACGTGCTCCCACCATTGCCTGGGGTTATCTCTAGAATAGCAAGGCCTTATTTCTCCTGGCCCTGCAATTTGTGTCATCAGTGACATCATGCAAAGGGAAATCCATCAGTCTCTCAGTGAACAACTCAGTACAGTCACTACTACTTTTCAACTTAATTCTCTGATAAAATTTTCTTGCTGACATCACAGGAAAAGATAAGTGGGGAGATGTAGCCAAAGCCGTGAAGAGATTGGTATCCCTTTCTCTCTGTAGGATGCAGGCTGTCTTCTTCCAGGATTTCTCAAACTTGAGCTTCTTCTAGACCATACCACCCTTAATTAACAAGAGCAGCTGCTAAAGAGATTCAGCTCTACTTGCTCTCATTTCACATGATTCTTGATCCACTCATGTTAGGCCTCTGTGGTGCTCTCTAGCTAGAAATGTAAGTTGACGAGGAGGGGAAGTCTGTCAGTGGAAACCAAGGAAAAAAGTTATAAATAACTTTTTATTTTCTTAAGAATAACTTTTTATTATCTTAAGTTCTGTGTGTGGGCATAATTATTCAACCTTGACCTTGGTTTAAATAAAAATAAAATTAAAAAGAATCAGCTCTTTCTTTACAGCAGAGACTTATTATGTACCACCTATAATGCTTCTACAGTTCTTGAAAGTAAATTTGAAAGGGAATGAAGGAGATGTTAACAATGCAGAGCAGCTGAACATATATACAACAATTCCTTGAATGAATGATTGGATGATACGTAATAGTAGGGACTTTGCAATAGTACAAGATTATCCTCTGATAATTCTTCAGTTCTGACTGTGGCTGCCTGATAATCCCCGAAGCTTCTAATCTGCAGGATCTGAATCCATAAAGAATGACAAAAACCCCCTTTACAATCAATTACTGTTACTGCCACAGAGCCATTAGTGAGCAGGTGAAACAAGTATGACCTTTTTAACTTCAAAGTTGTGTCATAAGAAAAAAATGTATGTATCTAACCCTCAATCCTCTTGGAATTTAAAATAAAATTATGGCAGTTTTTAATCTACAGTTTATTGCTTTTCAAATTCAGAAGATAGTTTTCTTTCTTTTTTTAATTTTTTATGGGCTTTAATTTGTTTCTTTTAGTGAGACAATCATATTAACTCCAAGCCTGCAACCAGAATCTGTTCATTTAATTGAAAGATGGATGAACGAATTCCCACAAGAGGGTGGGCAGTAGGAGGAAAGAGATTCTTTGCCCCATGTTTTCAAACCCCTTATAAAGTCATTTGCCTTAGTCCTTTTCCCAACCTAAAATTTAATCCTGCAAACCTTTCTTTGAGCTGATTGTTTTTCAGAATATTCCTTCATTTATCTGTCTTGCTTTCTTCTCCATGAAATAAATGGCTTTTGTTTTCTTGTTTTTACTTTCATGATCTACATTTGACCACATACAGGTAGCATGCTCCTCGTGAGGCTCTGACACCGCGGACTATGCATAAATACAAATAATTTCTACATGCAAGGCAGTTTCACTAAGCTTCACAAGTGACAAGGAAAACCACTATGAGTGACCACATTATGTTAAGTAAAGTTAATAAAGGAACTGGGACAAGGGTGAGAGGTGCAGACTCAGTTAAAAAATCTGATGAGAAGACTGGTGGCAAATCCTTTATGGATTCCATGGACTGGCTTTTGGTGACTAACAAGCAGGTTGATGCGGTCTCAGGTTATGAATCTGAGTTGTCAAGTTGGGGGGATTTATCTTGTATTTTGTAATAGAAAGTATTTTCTATTCTGGTTCTGTAGCAGTGAAAGTAGTGGAAAGGAGCTCCTCTGCAGTAGGCTTTGGAAAGAGTCAGTAGACTGCATTTCCTACTCCCTGCCTCTCTTTTGCGCTGATGTAAGACAGAGTCTCGTAAGGCATTGAAGGTGCCAGCAACGTACTAAGGATTTTTTGTTTGGGATTTGATGGTACGAACTGAATCTTCAGAATTCAAGAATTTATGCAGAAGCACAGTCTGTGCCTGACTCAAAATGAAAGCTATGCTACCGTATGGTAAAATTCAGCTTAGCTGATTAGTATTTTGTCTCCTTGTCTACCATTGTTATGTATTGACAAATGTCTAAATATCGGTTTAAATAACATATAGAAATACCAGCTGCACAGGCAGACCTGCATCATAATAAAGGTCAGACCTAAGATACTATAATCAGACAAGAGACCTATAATAAGCAAAAGAAAATCCTCGTTTTTGAAGTCTTAGATGAACATTCCAAGAACCTTGTCTCTTCAGTGTGCAGCTATATCTAAACACAGCAGCCTGGTATCTGGAGTAGAAACTCTTAGCTGAGGGACACTTAATTTTAGCCATTACCTATCAAAATGGAAAGGTTCCATTTTTTTCTTACCCTTATTTTGGTAACTGAGATTCTCGTAAACTAACTTTATACACTACCACAGTTTCATTATAGCAACACTGCATTCACTTCTTTGTTACAAAGGACTCTGGTTTACTACAGCTTGATAGAGATGCACACCAGAAAGATGATGGACATTTTATCCAACATACATCTTTGCCTTGATTTGTATTCTGGCAGAGAATGAACAAGAAACAGGAGCTGCAGGAAAAAGGACAAAAATAGAACAAAAGCTAACCCCTGGCCACCTCCCTGACAAGATAATCATGCTGTCCACAAGAAAAGCTCTTCAAATGAAAAATAAGTTAAATGCATTTTCTCCTTGAAGTCACCTTGGCACGCTGAAATACTTAACTTTAAGAAGAACAAGACATCAAAGGACACTTATTAGAAAATGTGACTCTTGATGGATAATTTAAGTGACAAAGTCAAGCATTTGAAGCAGAGAGGTCTTGTCAACATAGTGTTTTTCACAGCTGCAATAAGGTTGGAGAAACTTGTTTGCCAACAGCTGCAAGTTCAGTAGACCAAATTCATTGTGGAACTGATGCTTTTTAGGAAAATATCCTGTCCTTCAGTATAACAGGATCAGCACCCATGTGCAGGATTTCTGTACTGAATGATACGTAACAAGAAAAGGATAAAAAACCTTCAGTGCTTTAGATCTGTATTTTCATGACGGGATGTTCCATGGGATGTGGAGTGGGTTTAACAGCGAAGAGTTCTTCTTTCCATCTTACTGGTGCTCATAACACTTGATAATCTGTTCAGTTTCATATGGATAAAAGGGTCCCTCCCTTCAGTAAAACAATTGTGTCAAAATTCTATGGGACATAGCATGTTTTTGTTTAATAACTTTATCCGGCATCTCCTTTAATGTAACAATTTTGGTTCCATCTGTAGATCTCGAAAATATGAGTTTTCATGTGAGTTTTTCCCATGTACTTGTTATGCTGCTTTGGGAATGAATGTGTGACCTTACAGAAATGCTTCTTTCTCACTGATGATGCTAGAGGGATTCTAGACTATTATCTAGAAAACTAATATAGATGGACAGAGCAGCAGTGAGTAAATGAATTTCATGTACCTATGTTGAAACATTTTTCTCTTTATGTTCTGTTAATTTCATTGAACATTCTTTGGTTTAGGTCACTGATGCCTTGCAGTACTGTGAATTTATCAAAGTTACTATGTGAGAAGTGGAAAGTAAAGTGACCTGCTGACAGAAACTAATATTCACAGCATTTTTTTGTCTGTCTGCTCTTAAGAAGCCTGCTGGCAGCACACTCCAGGAGTAAGTGGCGCTCCCACCCACTGCTGTTTATAGAAAATCCCAGCCTCGTTTCACTGAGTCAAATCACAGTCCACTGACTTTGAATCAAAGCTGCCCACTGATGGCAAAAAGCCCTAGACCACACTTCAGAGACATCACAATCTTTTGGCTGGAGGACTGCTCAGACTCTTTTCTGCTTCACTAGTTTTACCTGGCTCTTCCCATTTAGAGAACTCTCAGACAGAAGATGTCCTATGCTAAGCTCTGCACTCAAGAAACTAACACAAAAATTTGAATAAAACAAGCTCAGGAAATTAAAGTGACCTTTCTACTTTTACTATGTGCAGGTGAAAAAAAAAATTCACAGCTGAATTCATAGCTGTTGTTCATACTAATAAGTAAAAGAAAAATGGATTTTAAAAAAAGTATTCAGTGACACTTTAAATTGTGACAATAGCATCATGAAATCAGTTTGCATTGCAGATTAATTGAGCTCAGAAAATTGCCATCCATCTTTCTGAGCATACTTTATTATGTTGAACTCCAAAGCTTCAAGTTGCTTTTAAAAATAGCATACAAGTTTGGAAAAACTAAAGAGGCTGACTAAATATAGGAAAGAACCAAATAAAATAAAAGAATAAGCAATGAGGATGGAAATTTTTAAAATGCCTGAAGCTAAATTAATTTCATAAATCCTAAATCAAAGAAAGGTAGTATAGAGAGATACTTATGGGGAAAATATACCCAACCAAAAATAACCAGAAAACCCAAACCTGCCATAACCCCCCAAAACAAACAAACAAAACCCCCTCCTAAATAATGATGAAGTTTCAGATCCCTTGTTTAAATGACTACCAGCAGAGATACATAAAGATCTAGATTCAACATGTCAACTAAAATGGAGAAAAGCCAAAAAAGCCCTTCTACACACGAATAGAAAAGTCTGAAACACCATGCTGAAAATTTTCTCTTGACTTCTTATTGCTTTGAAATAAAAAGCAATAAACCCCAGGATTAAAAAAGATGAGAACACCAGTGCCAATAAAATTTACAAACTCAAATAAAGGGTTTCTTCTTCCTTCTAAATATCCTACAATAAACTCATAAAAACCTAGTTTCTTAAACAAGAGGAAAGTGCTTTCATTTATCATACTCACTATGTAAAAGTCATTGTTTCAGAAGCTGCACTCTTTGCTTCTGATAAGGTTATGCTATTACTTTCCAGCTCAAGTCTTACCTGAGGCCCTCAGTAATGCTTATTACATACAAAGTAGAGCCAAGGAATGAGTGAATTGGCTCAGTGAATGCCTGAATAAACTAGCTCAAGCCTTTAGACAAACTTTTAGATACATCAGGAGCCACAGCTCTTTCTCCTTACTGAAACTTTTACACTCCCAAGTTCCAGGAAGCAGAAAATATTTAGAGTTGTCCTAGCTCGATAACCTGATCATCTATATTTACTGCACTATCATGATTTTCCTATATAAGCACTTTTCTACAAAAACAAACGAAAAACCAACCAAACAAAAAAAAGCCAAAGGACTCTTTAACCTAGTAGAAAAGACTAGAAGATTAACCAGGTTTGAAAGGTAAGGTCAAGTGAATTAAAGTGAAAACCAGCATATGTTTTAATAAGAAAGAAAACTATCTGTGCAAGTGCCTTATTCACCAATTTTTGGGGCTCAGTTCAATACCTTTCTGGAAAAAATGCTCTGATCAAAAACTAGTTACCAGGCTCAACACTCGAGTCAAGGGTGAAATTCTCTGATTGGTGCTACTCAGCAGGTTAAGCTAGACTGAGGTATTTCTTTCTTTCTTTCTTTCTTTTGTTGTTGTTGTTGTTGTGGTTGGGTTTTTGGTTTGTTTTTTTGTTTGGTTTTTTTTTTTTTTTATGCTGGATATACTGTTGAGAGAAAGCAAAACTGGTCAGGAACATGTGAGCTGCTGCCTTGACTGCAATGACCATGAGGTAGCATTGAGGGAAGCAAGGAAGGTAATAGCAATGTAAAAATCCTGTGTTTCAGGAGAGTAGGTTTTGACTTGTTTGGGGAATTGGTATATGTGAACACTAGGAGGTTGCCCTGAAAGTCAAAATCTTCAAGGGCAGCCTCCTCAAAGCACCAGAATGATCCATCTTGATCTACACAAAACAGGCACTCATGGCCGGAGGCCAGCTTGGCTTAATGTGGAACTATGAGTAATAATACAGAAACATTGTCCAGGCATCCAAGGATTGAATTAAGAAGGCCATATCCCAGCTGGAGTTAAAACTGGTGAGGAATGTCGAGGCCAACACTGCCAGCAACAGAAAGGAATACTGTCAGCCAGGAGAAGACCAAGGAAAACCTGGGCCTGCAGCTGACAATAGTCCTTGAGCTGTAGACTACAGGAAAAGTCTAAGTACTCCATGTTTGCCCCAGTTGTTATTGGCAAAGACTACACCTGGGTTTCTGTGCCTATTAGTAAAGTTTAGGAGACAGAAGAACTACCCATAGTAAAATAGAAATGAGATAGAAGAAAATTAAATAAATAGTCTACAAAAAAGAGTTGTGACTGGACACATTCAAAGGGGCTGAGGGCACCTGGCCAATACATTGCTTCTCGCCAGGATCTTTGAAAGATTATGGCTATGACTAGAAAAAGACAAATGTCATATATTTAAAAGGGTAAGAAAGAGGATTGAGAGAACTGCAGCTTCACCTCCACCACAGGGAAAATTATGGAGCAAAACCCTCACAGAAGCTACTGCCATTCATTTGAAGGACAAGAAGGTGATTGGGAACAGCTAGCACATATCTATGATGGACAAATCATGCTTGACCAACTTGATTGCTTTTTATGATGAAATGACTGGCTCTCTGGTCAAGAGGAGAGCAATGAATGCTATTTACCTTATGGCAAGGCTTTTGAAATAGTTTCACAAAGTTTCCCTTTGAAAGAGTTTCCTCCTAGACAAATTATAGAAATACAGACTGGATGGCTTGATTACAAAGTGGGTGAAAAAGTGTCAGAAGTATGGGAGCTGAGGATTGGTAGTCGGTAGGCTGAAGCCCAGCAGGCAGACAGTTAGCAGTGAACTTCCTCAGGGATTGGTACCAGCAATTTAACACCTTTTTCAGCAGTCTGAACTACAGGATAAACTGCATCATTCTTAAAGCAAAATAGCTCGAGCACCAGTACAGGCTGGGGAATGACTAGCAGAAAAGAACTGGGACTGCCACTGGCACAAGTTAGCAGTGTGTGCTCTTGAAAACCCAAGCTAACCATCTAATGAATTAACAAAAGCGTGAGGTTTTAGGAAGTGACTATTACCCTCTACCTGACATACTCATGGTGTGCCACCTAGAGTCTTGTGTCTGATTTTAGCCTTCCACTGCAAAAAAAGAGTGAGTTCAGAAGAGGGTGACCAAAACAGTTAGAAGGCTGCAATGTTTTACGTTAGTCTGGAGAAGGGAAGGCTAAGGGGGAGTATTATGCTAGTTTTAAGCTACAGCAGTGGTAGAGTTGATAGAACTAGACTCCTCTCAGAGATATGCAGAGAAAGGGCAGGAGATCACAGTTTTAAACTGCAGCAAGGGAAATTTTAATCGGATGTAAGGAAAAAAAAAAACATGGAATCATAGTTTTGTGATGGAAGGGACTTTTAAAGGTCATCTGGTCCAACCTCCAAATGATCACAAATAAAATTCTATGCGCTAGAACAGGTTGCTAATAGAGATGAGAAGGATCTTCACCCTTGGACATTTTCAAAACTTGCCTAAAAGAGAAGCTGAGCAACTTGATCCAGCTTTGCAGCTCTTTCTGTGTTCAGCAGATGGTTGGATGATCTCCAAATGAAATTTCAAGCATGATTTTTTTGTATGATTTTGCGAGTTTTTTCAACCTTAAAATCTATGAATCTAAATATCTTTCTGATGGAATAGTGAAGAGTTTAGGCATGTTGGACTGTTTCTATTGGGAAGGAATCTGCATGTAAAAGTTAACATTTCCTTTTCTCAGAGTTAATGGACAAACAGATGTACATATTCACAGCACTTTAGGACAAAGAGTCCTTAGAAATGCCTGTATCCATGAACTATTTAGGAGAAGTAATACTGCCTTTTTTCCACTGCAAAGAATATCAGCTAAGTGGGAATCTCAGTTATGAGCTTTGTATAGACAAAAGTCTTCCCTTAACTGTCCACACTGAATCAAGGTCATCTGACATTTAACTCCATATTGTTCAGAGGGGAACAAGTCCTCTGTGAGAATTTCTCGGAAATCTAGAATACCATAAAATCATCAGATGCTACATTCAGTCAGCTGTATCAAACTTTCAATCTGAAAGTTGAACCCCTACTTAGAACAGTGTTTTTTTATTTATTGATTTCTTTCAATATACAATAACAACAGTAAGTACGGATCGCGTGTTGCCAGGTCTGTGCAATCAATTTATAGTAGAGGTACTCAACCATTGTTTAGGCAGTGATACAATTTCGATGTAAATGACAGAATACTGGAATGGGAATTTGGAGATCTGGATTATATTTATGACACTGCTATAACCTGCTATCTGATCTTCAGTAAATAACAACACCTTTTGTTATTCTGTTTGCTTATCTATCCACCTACTTCATTCAGAGGACAAGATTCTTATGCAGATTATCTTCCTCATTAATATTCCTCAACGCTTATTTAGATATCTTGTTAATTACTTTATTTTAATTATGGTGATGTTAAGAAATATCACCTGTGAACCCCGTGGTATTACACTGTATAAAACTGCGTCAGAAATAGGCTTATTTTAGTTAAAAGATATAGGAACACAGAAAAAAATTAGAACATAAGGCAATATTGTACCTTCAGCTAAAATCAACTACACAGACTTAGGAATCACTAATAAATCCATTAATTTAAAAGAAAATTCTATAGTGACAGTGGTGAAATGATATCTTCATATTCAGGTCAGGAAAAAAGATATAATTTCACTTTGAATACAGTTTATTCAAGGAGCCACAACAACTTACAGGATTCTATCTGTATCTGAATTTCAAATGTCTCTAAATTTCAGCTCTCATTCTATACAACGAAAGCTTCCGCATGACCCCGCCTTTAGTTTTATTGTATCAGGCATTCTTTTAATCTTATTCTTGATCCCCATTTTGTTACGGGTGTTTATGCAAGAAGCAAGTATACAGTGAATGAAAATCATGACCTAAGCATAAATATTACATTTTATATCTGAAATTGTATTTATTTTGCTTTGGGGCAAATAGCAGCCCAGGATAGAAAGAAAAAGAAAGACATGAATAGGAGACTAAATTTGAAAAAGCCAATAAAGCAAGTAAAAGAAGGCTGATTTTAAAAAATGTGAAAAGTTCACCTAATTTTATAAACCCAAAATTCAGTTTAGTTTTAGGTAACGTATTAAGTTTTCACTCCTGGAGATACAAGATCTGTTCCACATTAAGTACATCACAAATTAAATATATTTCATGAATCTTTCATTCTCCTTCCTATTCTGTTCATCATAAAAACAGCAGTACCCAGTCCACTCCATAAATGAAAACTATAATTCAAAAATAGCAGTGAGTAGAGGGGTTGCAGATCAGTATTGCTTTGACCGGATTGATGTAAATGGACCTTCATCAGGTCCTGATTCAGCAAAGCACTTGAACGTATGCATAGCATTTAGTCCTTGATCAGTCCCATTCCTTTCCTGAAGTAGAGCTTTAGATGCATTAGAGCTGGTTCAGACCAGTTATGTTAGTCTCTTACTAGCAGGGAAAGAACCATTCTTAAACATTAGCCAAGGTTTAGCTCTTGTACAGAAATTGGACTGCAATCTTTGAAGTGCAAAGCCAGACTGCAGACTATAAATATATAACAGCTGATGTTGAGAGGCTGTGGATAGGCTGTTCTGTAAAAGGGGGAAAATTGCAACATGTCAGACAGTGCACTCTGCTAATCTCTCTGGCACTAGAAGTTTTCAAAAAATCATTCTACAAATAAGAAATTCTCATAATACAAGTGGGAGGAAAGAAAAAAAAACAACTCAGGAGATTAGAACGAATGTCAACCAGAACAATGTTTTTGTTTAGGGATTTGTTTCAGATTTTTTTGCTGTTGTTGTTGTTGGTTGGTTGGTTTTCCTCCAGCAACTAATTAAATTATTTTTTCATGTTCCAAGTTTCTCATAAACTTAGTGCCTGGTGCTGCAAGATCAAGCCTTTCAAAATCTCTCAAACAAACAGTGGAGTGGTAAAAGGTGTTATCAATATGGTGTTGAGGTGTGCCTGAAGTTATGATGAACTGTATATATTTACTCAAGAAAAAAAAAAAGACTCTTTTTGATACTGAAAAGGGAGTTTCCATTATGCTACAGACTCCTGCATGACATTGTTAGGATTAATAAATTGGGTAAAACTAGATTTGTGAAAAGTAGTTCAAAATTGCTGTTTCTGAGTAGTGAGTGCCCTGACCATGTAGAAATTGATGACCTGGAGTCAGGCAGCTTTGATTCTTTCATATACATTGAGTGACTTACAAATTACAAAGATTTTTCTTAAATTCCTTCTTTCAAAGTTGTCCCATTCTCTATAAAATGTTAAAAAAAAAATGCTACTTTTAATGTTAAAGTTCTGAGAACGATTTCACAGAGTATGTCTGCATTTTTAATTTTTTTTGAAATCCATATTCTTTGCTTTGCTGTAGAGGTCTTTCCTCCTTGTGGCCCTCCAACTCCAGGGAAAGATAATTTTTAAGAAGTGCAATTGTTTTTTTCTCTGTTTTAATGCAAACCATCCAGTCAATCTGGGCTTCCTACATTCTAAACGAGCATTGCAAGCACTGTCTTGCAAAAGCAAACTTGTTCACAGCTACCAGTGTGTCCACACTGCAGGGAGACTGAGCTCAGCAGTATGCTCAGAGTTCCTGGACCCCTGATCATCCAGGTTGAGGGATCAGGGGAGCACCATCTTGCATCTCTTTCTTTACACCCAAGTGATCAGAATGCTCAATATTCCACATGGCTGGGATGGGCATCTGAGACCCCTGGCTATGGGGTGCATCACAAGTGCATCTCTTCTGTAATGAAGACACAGTTTGCCTCATTCTCTTGCCACTCCTAAATACATGCACACAGCTGAATATTGTGCTGAATACAGCCTGGAAGTAGGTTCTGAGAGTTACAGAAGGAAGAGGCTCTGCAGGTAACACGAATAGTGAAACTCTTACGTTTTGATTACTAATGGACCATAAATACCGACATCAGTGGGACAGCAGTGCAACAGAGCCAGGTAGTGAAAATTTGGGATGTTTAATCACACTGGCTTTTCTGGAGCTAACTCTGGTACACCTGGTCAGTGCTGAACTAGAAGATTAACATGTAACTAGCCAGCACGGACATCTTGTAAGGTTTGGTAGCCACAGCAGTAGTTTCAGTGCCCATAAGGTCACGCATTCATTCTGAAGCTGAGTGATACGGAATGAACTTTCTATGTACGTTTAACAATCTTAACTTTCAAAAGAGAAAGACCATATCCAGCCTACCTGCAGGAATCTGTTCCTTGCCTGTGGTCTTCGCATTGTCTTGGAGAATGTTAATTGAGATATGACAAAGACATGCCAGGGAGCACACTAACAATTTAACACTACAGAAAATTGAGCTCTTGTACCAGAGAACACCCCCTAGCACTGTTTAATTCGCTAGTGTAGGTATAATCAAAGTGGATGTATACAGAAACCTTGAAGTTTGGATTGCTAAAATTTCAGCACTGTATTTCAGTCCTCCATCTCTGTACATGGATCATGCTGAAGTCCAAACCTGTCTCATGTTGACCCATGCCTTTAACAAACAATGAGGTATGACCTGCAGAAGAGTTGTCCTGTAACACTTTAATTGTCAATTCAAATGCATATTCATCCTCAAGGTGGACAGAGTGGACACACTGTGTGGGAGCTATTCCTTATTTGCCTTTATTTGAATCAAGACAGATATTTACATATAGATAGATGTTTGGATAAAGGTATAGATATTCCTCACTTGACTTATAGATACTTAGCTATCTAAAATATGTCAGAGGAATTATGTACTAAAATTGTCTACCACTTACCACTGATTCTAGAGAGGGTTTAAGATGGCAAGTTTACGTATCTACATTACCTGAGGTTAGGTGAAGATAATTCAATCTGCTGTGCTTACCTGGTATTTCTTTATCTCCTCTGCTGCTTTGGCAATGTCTCACAACCAGGGAAATTCTCCAAAGGGAATTCTGGCATTGCTTGCTGCCAAGTAAGGTTTGTAAAAGCAGAGATCTCGGATCTGAATGTCAGATACCCTGCAGGCAGGAATAGGTCTATGTTCTAGGTCTGGCTGGGGTGAAGTTAATATTCTTCATAGCTGCTTATACAGTGTTTGTGACCAAAATGATGCTCATATCACAATGACGTTTTAGCTATTGCTGAACAGCATTTACAAGGTCTTCTCTCCTTCCCACCCAGTAAATAGGTTGAGGTTGCACAGGAGTTGGAAGAGGTCACAACCAGGCATGTTAACCAAACTAACCAGAGAGTTATTCCGTGCTATGGAGTGTCATCCTCAGCAATAAAACAGAGAAGTGGGCAACTTGTGTAGGCCATCTTCAGCTTGGGAACTGGCTAGCTTTGGTCTACACATGGGAGACAGTGAGCGGTTACCTTTGTATGACCTGTTTTGTTTTGTTTTCTTTTCTTTTTCTCTTGTTCCATTTCTCCACTTATTAAACTATTTTTATCCTTACCCGTGAGCTTTCCAGCTTTTACTCTTCCTTTCCTCTTCCTCCATCCCACTGGGGGTGGAAGACAAAAATGAAGGACTGGGTATGGAGTGCTTAGCTGCCTGCTAGGGTTAAACCTGAACATCTTGGAAGAGCTGGTGTAGTAAACGTGCTGGGGACCATGGACATTCCCTTATAGTAGCCACACTCCGTCTTGCACAACAATGCCTTCCCTATGACTTAATGATGCATACTGCACACAGAGGCTACAGTTTCTCTCACAAAAACTGGTTACAGTGCAACCAGTGCTTATGTATGCCTTTCCTGCATTTAACCTTTTCTCTGAAATGATGCTATAATCAAAGTCACTATTCATTCAGTTTTTCTCCCAAACGAAGATATTCTTCTTCAATAAAGTACCATAATTAAAATATATGTCTTACATCAGAAATAAGAACACTATAATTTCCTCTTCTGGTATTGCAAATCATAATGCAAAGACTCATATTACTTTACGTAAGCATTTCTGTAATAACTAACAAGAAATGGAAGAAGAAGTTATATTAATTTATTTGCACTCTAATGAACATAACATGTCGTTTTGCTCCTTTCTCCTTCCTTCCTTCCTTTCTTTCTCTTTCTTTTCAGAATTTTTCTCCCAGTTCAATTCTCTCTCTTTTTCTCTTTTACTCTCTCTTTTTTTTTTTTTGTTTCTTCCTAAAGGGACGCTTGAATAGAACTATCTGGTTTAGAAGATGAGGCTGACTGATTACTGTAATTCATAGGGCCTTAATTAGCTGCACAAACCATTAGCTACAATTAGACTATTATAAAACACTTGATGCGCTGTGTCAACCATGGGGGCTCATTTATTCTTGTGGCAGGGAAGGGAGGGGGGAAGGGGAAAAGAGAGCACTGTACAGCCGAGCATGCTAATAAAGAATGATTTTTGATTTAAGATGTTGCCGATAGTGCCTCAAAATTAATCTCAATAGCTGTCTAATTTGTGTCGGTGGATGGTATATTTATTGTAAAATGACACCAAAGCTAAATGAGTTACCTGAAGCAGGACTGCTAATGTCAGCGCCTGGAGACGCAACTCCATATGCCGTAATACAGCAAGGCACTGGGGCTGAATACTCCCAGTGGAGCACTTTGCTTCATCTGTCTCTGAAAATGCAGCAACCTGACTTCCACTTTATGATCCTTAAATAATAATAATAATAAAAAAAGAAGATATGAGAAACAAATTCCAGAACAGCTTTCAAAGGTTAGGGGGCTTACAAGGGCACGGTAAAGCTGAAAACCTTATTGAAATTGGGTTGGGGGTTAGCGTATGTAAAAGTGGAAATTATGAGATTTGTCTTTAAAGTGGAGAAAGGGAGGGAATAAAATAGAGGAGGATTTTTCTAATGAGCTTAATACAGTGAGAATGTAAAAGTGACATTCTTTAACTTAGAGATGCCTTTTTTTATTTGTTTCACTGGTGTATTTTTAAATTCATATTCTATTGATCCAACTTTCTAGTGGCAAATTGCTGGAAATACATTTATAGATTCCTTTAATTTTTGTTTTTACCCTTGATTAATTTCCTGCTTAAGCTCTTTGCAACAGAAAGTCAGGAACTTAGAGAAGGAGAAATTGGTTTGGTATTATACGGCACTTGGTCTTTTCCGTACCTTTTATGAAAGTATAAAAGCACAGAGGGGGAGAAAGCAGAATCTGTAGTTAATATGTTAGATTGGGACTCAGAGACCTGAATTCAGTTCCTTTTGTGCCCTACATGACCTTGGGCAAATCCATTTCTCTGTACTTTTGTGCAACACAGGGACAGTCATACTTTCTCTCCTATTATGCTTTGTTTCATTCAATTCTGGGGCCTAAATTCATGAAGGTAAATCAAGGTAATTTATCTTGATGGACTAAAAAGTATGAGCTGAATTACTTCTGTGGATAAGCATCTGAGCTGTTTGGGGCAAGGTTTGCCTGTTGGTTTGGGAAAATAGAGCACTTGGCGTTGGAGACCAAAAGGCATTTAGAAACTCTAAATCTTGAGAAAAAAAAAAAAAAAAAAAAAAAAAAAAAACAAAAAAACAAAAAAAAAACAAAAAAAAACAACAAAAAACAAAAAACCCAAACCATGCTAATCGAATGGAGTTGTTGCGCTGCATACACTGTGATTAGCTAACTGATGATCTTCATTGATGCAGCAGCTGCCAATACACTTTGTACTGTCCTCAGCCATTAATATCTCAACAGAAACACAGCTCAGATTGTCCAGCTCCAAAATTACAAGCCTCGGTCACTGGACCCGAAGGAAGGTGAGTCACTGATAATTGCAGTTTAGTGTCCTGTCTCTCACTTAGGGTACTAAGCACTATTTCTCCTCCAGGAATCAGAGACAAAGAATTGGGGCATGACTCTCATCTCTCTACATATGCAGTGAAATGCAAATGTGAGGTGACAGGTAAGTGTTACTTGGCTCATACGGAGTTGGCATCCACAATTTCCATGTGTGGAAAGAGCAGTCAGGTATGCTATTGTCTTTTTTTGGTGTCAGGCTCAACTGTTCAAGAACTGAGCAGGTATCACTGTGAGCGCATCTGGGAAGTGGCAGCCCTGACCACTTTCCCTTTATTGCAGTCGTGAAAACCAAGTTTTCTTGTTTGCGTATCTAAGTGTTGAAGGACAGTATCGACACCACTTTAACATCACAGCTTAAATGAATGTATGTGTTGTATACCATCATCAATGTGGCAACTTTTCATTAAGGCCTCATGTGGAACATGTTGGCTCTCTTGAGAGGAAAAACAAAAAAACAAGCAACAACCCCCCGCAACATACTATGGAAGGGAAAAAGGCCACAGAAACAAACAAAATGTTAAAAACCAACCAACCAAAACCAAATAAATAAAACACTTTGTCCTACATATGTGAGTCCATGTACACATGCATGTATGAATGTAATAACTTTATATATATGTGGGTGTGGGCACCTATAATGAAAATTATCATGTAAATAATAAATTATCTTCTATCCAAAAATCCTAAACCCTCCCCCCCACCCCCCATTATACTTTTCAGTCAGTCTGTTCAAAGCACAATTATTGATATACGGGCACAGATCTTTGGTAAAGATCAGTGTTAGAAAGAATTCAGTAATTAGTAGTTAATCGTAAAAAGGAACTTATTTATATAGGGTTGCCATATTATAATTATGGTGGAAGATGAAAAAAGGTTTCCTGGATGATGAAGGAAAGATCAGTCAAGGATGACCAACAGCTCAGTTCAGTCTAGTTGCATGATTGCAATTAACAACCACACTCATAAATAGTACTCCGTTGAGATTTGAGGAAATACCCTGGCCTTATAAAAAAAAAAAGGTTAAGTTCTGCTGTAGATTGATGAAGAGGGACAGCTGGTATTTGCAAAAGGAAGAAATTAAGTCTTTTGCTTTAGGACTAATTATCAACATCTCTTGAATGCATGGTCTACACAAATGACCGCAGGGATATTCCGAATAAATTGACTTCAAGTTCTTTATTAGAGAACATCAGGAAACAGCCTCGAGGAAATAGGTGTGGTGGGTGGCTACTGTGACAGAAAAGTAACTCCCATAAGATGGAAAAGTATATTCAAAGTCTGTGATCTTATAAAATGTATTAAACATTCATTTGGTGATTATTGAACAATCATTATTCAAGCAGCAGTTTTTTCAGTTTCCAGGCAGTCACCTCACAATAATGATGACAGAAGACGTGGCTGCCTCAGGAGATGCCCCTTGGGGAGCTTTTCTCAAGCCCCTCAGAGCAGGATGCTTAGGCAACAGCAAGACTGCCGTCCTGGGGGGTGCCTTTCTGCTCTTAAGAGTAACAGAGCAGTAAAAGAAGCTACAAACAATCCTAGCCCACTCTTTTTCAGCCCCACATGAGATGACTTAAGAGCTCCTCTGGCTATTTAGGCTCCTCTCCATGATTCCCCAGGTTTTGGATTCTCGTTTCTGATGCAGTGGTTGTTTGGCTTGAATAACCCCTTCATCACAGTTATTTATATTTACCCTCCCTCTTTCCTTTCATGTCAAAGGGTATGCAGGCCTTCTATGACTTTGTCATGGCTATGGTACATTTACATGAAAAGGAGATGAAGGATTTCAGGAGGATGGTTTCAAAGGCTCAAATGGCAGGCAGCTGTGAGATTCCTATTAAGGATCTACATATGCTAAGGGCCTTCAAAAGCCTTGCCTTTAATTTCTTGGCTTCTGGAGTTAGTATCACCCTGCTTTCCATTTTCTTTATCTCCTATCTTTCAATTCAATAGTTTAAAATTAGAATGCTATTTTTAGTAGGGTCTTTTGTTTTGTTTTCTTTTTTAACAACCTCTGGGATGTCATACTTATATTGTAGAGAGTGTTACTTAGTGATTCATGTGTAGTCCTTTCTTGAACCAATTCCTGCCTGTTGCTTAAGACCTACGGATGCTTTGTACAGATACGGTGAAAAGCAAAGGGTTCTCAGTGTCCATCAATACAGAATTTAAAGTCATAAACCCACCAGATTCTGAGCAAAGAATGGAGCACTCCAGCACTGCAAAGAGATCAAGTATGAGGGGAAAAGATTAAGAAGAGGCAGGAAAATACCACCTTTTTATTTACTATATTTGGTTTAGATTTCATAAGTTTCCTTTAATGTAATGTTACAATTTTTTCTTGTTCCAAAGGAAAATAAAGGTCTCTCAGTTCAACATTTATCACAGTCAAAATAAAAAATGTAACAGACCAGTATAAAACATTTAACAACAGTTAATAATGTATAAAATAAAATATTGTACTAATATATTGACAAATACAGCAATGAAATATTAATGTGATTATGCTTCATCAGTTCAACAGCCATTCATCCTTCCCTTTCAAACAGTTTGAAGAAAGCCTCTCCCCCCTCAATCAACAATTTCACCAAAAGCCTTTAAAAGCAAACAAACAAACAAAATGGAATTTAAGATAAGGATCCCCAAACTGATTTTCCTATGACATCTTATACATCTAGAAAGTAAGGTAGCAGTAATTTATTCTTGGTTTACACCAGGGTAAATGAAATTAAAACTTGCACCGTAACAGCCTAATTAACAAGACACTGTAACCATAGTTCTTTTATACTTATTTTCACCACTTCTGGGAAAAGGCAAGAGCTGCTGTCACCATTTTTCAGATGTTGACTGAAGCATGGGGAGATGAAAGGTCCAATCTATAAATGAGACTTACTCAATGTGACAAAGCCCTGCTCTTTGCTGCTGTCTAAAGGCAGCTAGTCACCTGAGATGGTCATAGGCTCTTGAGGACACATACAGGTAAGAGTGAGGCACCTAAAACTGCAATTCACAACAGACAGCATTTTGAAATCTCTTCAAAGTCATCCCAGAGACAGAATCTGACTCTGGACTGCTGGAGGCCACCCTCAGCTAAAAATCCTCTCCTATAATTAAACAAGCTAGGTCATTTCTTTCTCATATCAACAATGAGAGGTTCACAAGGTTAAAGCACTCTCATAGTCTGTGTCTGCTCATGATTCAAGCCTCCCTTTTCTGTGAACATCTAAGAAACCACAAATATAAGAGATTCTGTTTAATGGATGGAACATAAAGGGTAAAATAGATAACTGAGAGAGAACCGCTTCTTTCAAGCATTTTAATTATTATTTTCATATGAGCTCTGTATCACCAAATCTTATCAGCAACTGCTTCATATATCCTAGCTGTCTTACGGAGTTGAAGAATCCAGAGAGGATAAGCCCTCTTAAAAGCACTGTTTCTTTAGTCGTATTTCCTGCTTAAGAATGAGAGGATCCTGGCATGTTTTTTCAGATGGATGAACTAAATCAAACCTGATGCCACTGTTGCATGAATATGTGTGTTCTGGTGTGCCATACTCACACTCATGTCAAAGCTAGATTTGATTTTCCAATATAGACGGATAGTTTTCAACCTATGCTTAATTCATATGTAGAAAAAGATTGCATCACTCCACATTTTGGGAAAGGACATTTCAGATATCTCTCCTTAAAAAAAACATATATGAATTTCAATTTGTGTCCATAAAACATCAGTGGCTTCTCAAGCAATAGAAAGATTGTATGTAGCAAAAATTATTGTCTTCTCTTTAGGTTTGTGAGAGAGGCTTGGATGGGATTGTTAATGGCTTTCAGATGTGTTTGGAATTAGTCTGTTGCATCTGTTTGTCATCTTTTTACAGATTTAATGACTTGATGTTTTTCTAGGTAAACACAGGAGCTCACTCACTCATACATGCTACTTAGAGCAGTGTGCACACCTGTAGAATGAAAAGGTGGCTCGAATGAAGACTGTATATCCCTCAACATTGCTATGTCAACATTTTCAGGGCAAATTCCAGTTCAACATGAGTTGTAGCAGTCTGATGTACAAAGTTGCAGCTACTGAGTCTGCTCCTGCACAGCCCAGGAAAGAAACAGGAATTCTTGTAGCTAAATGTAGACATTATCAGTATAGAAATCTAGATCTTAGGTACTCGCTCATCTTCCGTTTAAATCTGTGAAGAACATTAGACACTTCCAGGTCAAAATTCATGTGATCTGTTCTAGGTTTCTACTTTGGTATAAAATGAATTGCATCTTAGAAATGCCTGCTGACTGTGAAGAAACCTAAGATGACATCTACATCATAGGAATCTACAATTAATCATATGAATTCTTCTGTACTTTTAAAGATGGTGGAAAACAAAAGTTAGCATTTGAAGTCCCTGTTCATTCCTTATGTTAGAGTCACCACAGCCCTACTGCTCCATAAGGAAGAAACCTTTCCCTGATATTTATAACAGAGAAATCCTTTCATATGTAGAGAGAACCATCCTGATGAAAAGAAAAAAAAAAAAAAGGAAAGAAAAAGTGCTGTGAGAATCAAACAAATGCAGGAAACAAAACAGACCCATTTGATTCTGATTGATATTGATTCTATTCTTCTATTCTTCTTCTTGTACTTGAAATTGGCTGCTGGAAAAGTAGGTGAGATACTAGACCTTTGGCCAAATTGTCAGAACTGTAGATGTCTCAAATGTCTTCTATATTGCTTGCTTGCATAACACAAGAGATTTGTTCTGCTCCTGTCTTCCACTGGAATCCTCAAAATTAGGGAGGCAAGTTCCTAAAACATGACATTTTCTAGCTTTGCCTCCTACAGAAACCAGATGTCAATGAATACCAGCAACCATGTAGCTGAATGTCTTTAGTGGCTCCTGCTGTTGTGTGGGCAGCTCTCGTGCATGCCACATACATAGAATTGTTTGCATGTTGTTGCCTTTGCAAGATCAGCATGAAGTTCTGGGTCAGCCTCTGCAATGCAGTGGCCATGAATCTGGAACTCTTCTCTTCGTTTCCAAACTAACTGGAAACCTCTCAGGCTGTTCAAAGACCTTCCATTTTATTTTCCCAGCCCATGTTCCCACCCTCCTGTGGGACTGAAAACAACTAGGACACAAAATCAAATTCAGAGAATATCTATAAATAACAGGAAATGCATGTCAGTGAAAAAAAAATGACAATATTCATTTGAGAGTGTAAAATCAGAAGGTTTTTGACAACTCTAAATTTCCCATCCCTAATCCCAAGAATCAAAATCTCAAAATTGCCATAAAAAATAATCCTGTCTTCAGAATGCTTTTAATTTTAATGAATCAACATGTAAACTATCTGTTTGTCCTTGCTGGTTTTAATTTTTGTTTGTTTTGTGGTTGTTGTTGTTTTGCCAACACATCTCTACCTCAGATTTAAAGGCTGTCCCTCAGGACAAGTTTACAAAATGATGAGGACCATATTGGCTCCCGTCCGTGGAGAAAGAATTTTTACAAATTCCAAGCACGATAAAAAATATTGGCTATATTTGTTCCAGTCTCTCAAGTAAATATGTATATGTACAGTTTCTTTAAAACATTTAATTATTTACTCAGGAGACCAGAACAGCTGTTCTGCCAGGTAGATGCATTTTGAGGCAGCTTTTAAAAATGTGTATTATGTTAGATCTATTTCCGCTTAAATGCATTTTTTTATAATGCAAATTCTTTTAAAAGGCAAAATCTATTACCTTCAAAGCAATTCTCTTCTATCATGTAAACATAGATTTGGAGGTCATGCTTCGCATAATAAAATTGGGCCAGAAAGATTATTTGAAAAGTCATTCTTGCTTGATCTGGTGGGACAAATTCTGATGCGTTCATTTATAAGAGGAAGAACAACCTTAACTGATTCTAATGGAAGTTATTTTAGATACTTAGACAGCAAAGCAGTTTCCTGCATAGAAATGTAACATACATGAGTATGTTACAGAATCGTTTTGGTTGGAAGAGAGTCTTAAGTTCATCAAGTCCAACCGTTCACCCCGCACTGCCAGGGTCCCTAAACCATGTCCCTCAGTGCCACATCTAAGTAGAGATATGGGACTTCCAAGCTTACCTCAGAAAAAAGCGTGTGTGCTGTAACACTGGTCTGTGTTTCAGCATCCAGTCTACCTTCCAAGCAAAAAAAAAAAACAAAAAAAAAACCCTGAGAAAATGATTCCTTGATCAGAGCAAAACTTTACCACTTGGTAATGTGGTGGGAATGCCTTTGGCTCTAGGGTTGTCTTCTTCAGTTTTACGCTCACAGACTTTCTAGGAACAATTTGACTCCGTTCCAGATGAGTTAGCTTATCCAAGATGGTATGTTTGTCTTTTGAAGGTGATTCTTCTCTTAATCACCTTGTGAAAAGCCATTTCAAAAATTTAGCTTTCCTGAGTTACTTTTCTGCTCATTTTCTTTGAAAGTAACAAGGGACTATCACCATGGCTATCAGTAGTAAATGTATTACAGCATGTTTAGGAGTAATGGTATTCTTGCGCTTGTGGCAGTCAAAGGTAAAGATTTGTAGTAAAAGAAATCAACTTTATTGCACCAACCAATATCCTTTTCCAGATCTCATGTGCTCAAAAGCTCGCTCTTTTCTTATTTTTCTTTCTCCTACAGATCTCAACCTTCTACTACCAGTAACTTGTACCTTATACCTACTTTATTAAATGTTGCACAGAAGGATTCCAAAAAAGAAGAGCCCCAAAGAGATTCACCTTGGAAGGGCTGGTCACCTGATGCTGATTTTATACATTCATGAACAGAGTAATTTGATATATTAAAAGCTCTTTGAGTTATTAACCATTTTACGCTACTCTGAATTTTGTAAGAAAATGGTGTGTGATGCAACGATAGGGATATTTATTCAAGTGGGTTGCAAGTGACTGTTGAAGAGAGTGCCTTGATAGTTCACGTGAGAAGAAGCCCTGAAAGCTTTTAAAATTAAAAACTGGGTGGAAAGAGTCTCATAAAAAATTAATTCCCATAACCTTTCCAAGGATTCTTGTTTTGACTAAATTAGAAGTACTTTATAGGTAACCGATAAATATGGTATCACTCCAGCTTTGTTAGTGGTGGTATCTGACATTTATGTTTTGATTGATGTAAGCATGTGTTTGATACCGAACAAGTAGGTGGATGTCAACAGATAAACAAATCAAAAGTATTGAAATATAAGCCAAAAATTAGTAAATAAATAAATAAATAAATAAAACTAAACCAATCTTCTCCCCCAAATGCTCTTCCACATTTTCTAACCTCATCCAGAAGATTCTGTCTGAAAGCAGAACAATGTCTGAGACTTTCCTCCTTCCATTTGAAGTACCTTGCTAATCCATCTGAACAACTTTGATAATAACTCAGCATCATGTCTTCTACCATTCTCCCTCCACTTTTTCTTTTTTTTCTCTTGGGTTACTAAGAGAAGTTAAATGATCCAACAACTTCGCCTTTTGCCACCTGGGAATGCTGCAAATTTTATTTGGTGGAATCAAGGCATTGGAAAGATACTGTAAGTGAAACAGGAGGATAAATTGTTTCTCCCCAAATATGTTATGTTCAAGCTGGCTTTCCCAAACTATCAGTCTTTTCTCAAATAACAGGTATCTGATCAACAAGTCATTGTTTATCTACAGTGGGCGCAGCTTAACATTTTCTAATTTTTCACCAATGTTCTCCTAAGCTGTTTAATGTAACTTCTTTCTGCAGTTAGTAGCGCATTTCAAACTGAGGGGAAGTAATTTGGTTCTATATGAATTGGACTGACATCTCTGTCACTTGCCTGAAGACCCTTACTCATTTGCTGATACTCATGTCTTAAGAATATTTTAATAGTTTGATCTTGTGCTGTGGTTCAACATGGTTTACAGCTCTGTATTATTCTAGACCACAAAATTATCCAGGCTTCCATCTTTGACACTAGCTGGTATCTGATGCTTCAGCCGAAAAGGTAAGAGACTAGTAGCTGTTTAATTATATAACTGTGTGCTTCTAAACAGTATTTCTTCCTAATCTGATCAGATAGGGATGCCTTATACATTGGATGATTTTAGGCAATGTGTCAGATTTGCAAGTACATGTAATTGCCCAAGCTTCCATTAATTTCAGTGGAAGATTTAGTATCAAAATAGAGATTATATGTGTAAAATCTGTTGATGAACTTCTATTACAACCACCTTCCTGCCCCATTTAATTTAAGTTTGCATAGTATATAAGATATCTAAAGGCTCTGTTAGATGAGATCTGCAAAACCTTGCTTCAGTGGTTTAATATAATACTGCGTAGCTGAGTTCCCCTCTAGCTGTCTTCGCCTCTTCTAGAGCTATAGCAAAACTGGAAAAAGACTATATATGATCAGACTTCAGCTGCACCATCAGGAAGACTAGCATCTTCACCTAAATTAGAAGTAAAACTTCCAATCTGGAACACCTCAGGGAAGAGTATATTTTATTTTTTACTGACTACTTCGGGGTGCTGAGACTTGCAGAGTAGGGGCAAGGTAAAATTCCAAGCAGGGCAGAGCTATAAACACTGAGAGATTTGCCAGAGATCATCTGTCAGCATCATATGCCTTTCCTGAAGTTTGTTTCCCTAGTTATCTCAAGGCAATGAGCTCCACAGAAGAGTTAGTGTTAGTTTTAAAATATACATGAATATAGAAGTATGTACATGTAGGTATATTTTCTTCAATATTATTTCCTGCTTAGATGTAGAAATCATAACAACACACTTGAATTATGATTTTTATGTCTGCAGAGTCTAGCGTAAAGTACACTGTTTACTTCGTAAGAAAAAGAGCAAGATTTTATGGACTTGGATGAATAAAAAGAGTTAAAAAAAAGGAGAATAACGTTGTTGGGTTTTTGTTTGGTTTTGTTTGGGTTCTTTTTAGAGGAAGGAGTATAGTTGTGTCCAATGTTCATTTAAAATATTCATGTTGTATTTTTCCTTATTTCTAGTTTAAAAAATGGTTGCCATAAATTATATTCCTGTCCTTTAAAGTGTTTATGATTTAAAAATAACTCCGTCAGCAGTGTTAAGACAAAGTCTTTTAATTTATGTAAGAATTGCTTTTGTAGAAACAGGCTTTTTTTATCATACCGAAAGAATTCAGGATTAGAGACAAACAGAGGTTAAAAATAATTTTTAAGGCCAGCTGCAGAAAGCCTGAGTGATTCATATAGTTTCAATTCTTCCTGTGAATTTGTCCTTTGCTTTCAATTGTTCTTATTTACATATAGCCTAGTTTCAGAGCAGAGACCTTTTAAACACATCGATAGGTCAATAAATCTATGCTTTTAATAGGGATGTACTTTTGTCCATTCTTTATTTTGGAGCATTTCATTACACACTGTCTTGCATGACTATACACTGCTGAACATGAAATGTTTATGTCCAATTGATTAGTTCTTTCAACAGATTTGATTATCAGAAAGTGCAAAAAGGATGTTTTCAAGGTTTATAAAGACATATGTTGACATTTCTTTGTGAATATAAAAGCTAAATTCCACTGTTATTATCCCCTTTGCAGAGGGGCTGTGGTGCAACGCCTGGGAATGTATAAACTCTCGTAGAAGAATAGAGACATTTCCAAGGACATGCTTCTTTTGTGGATATAGAGTTTTCATCTTCCTGATGCTGCCTTGCACCTGCCTTTGCAAATCATACATAGAATTGCAAACACGGTCTGGAGATCTGATAACATCAACCTCTGTTTAAACACAGAATAACTGTCTGAACTTTGAGGCATTGTTATCAGAAAGGAGTCTGAGGCATATTAGCTGAAGGCATGCCCACTTTATATCCTGCGTTATTGCTTGTACACAGCTATCTCACAAACACCTATCATAACAATGTACCAGTCAGCCACGTGTGTTCAAGCTACAGGTCACCTTATGCCCTCGGCATCACATTTCTTTCAACTACATATGCTTTTTCAGGGTCACCATCTGTGAGTCCAGTAGGCTTGGTATAACTTCGTGTTGTCAACAAGCTCAAAATCTTTCAGGCCAAAACCCTTAGGTGCACTAAGTCATCAACTCCTACTGAAACAGAAAATGTTTCAGGGTCTGTCTGTACACATATCTATAAGGAAATTAATTTCCGGTGGTATCTTAAAGATGATACAAATTACTCCTGTGATTGTTATGACCTTCCCTGTACCTAAGGGGAATATCCGTCATGACATAGCTTGAGATCTACGGCAGAAAACTTTCCAAGCTACAAGAAATGGGATCCAACCATTCTCATAGAGGAGCAAATGGGCAAGAGAAGAGATGAATCTATAGAGTTCCCAGTATTTTCCTCCACAGTTAAAAGGATAGCTGGGTCAGCAAACAGAATGGAGAACTGGTTGTCCTTATCATGAAGCTTTTCATCCTGTCTTGTATATCCAACAGCAGATTCACAGCGGCTGTAACTACCTTTCTGCCTTCCACTTCATGACATTAATATGACCATGTGATGGTTCTGCCCATGGACATTGTGGCTGCACCCGCCTTTGTGCTGTCAATCACCTGTTTAGAATCTCAGAATCCATAATATTCCAGAGTGCAGTTACTTTGTGCAGTTAACAACAGTAAGTTAGTGTGAAGGGTACCAGAAGAACATTTCTGGCTCTATGCTGCTCACACCATGCAGCTAAGGGGAGTATCTAGTCAAGAAGTTTCTAGGTTTTTTCAAGGGAAGACATGTGGCTAAAATCCCTAGCTATTTAGAAACATAGCAAAGTAAAGCATAACCCTGTGAAAAGTGTTTCTGGAACCACTGATTTTCTGAAAGCTCCCATAAGTGAAAATGATAGTTTTCTATAATACCTGGGACAGAAATCGGGAAATCAGTATCAGCATCATTTCATGTTGAATTGTAGCAAAAAACCCCAACAAAATCAGATTCTGTACTTTGAAGCTGCACAAGCTCTAACCTTTTTCTAATTCAGAACAAAAGGCAACACATTAGACAATTCCCGTTTTCCCGGTTTGGGACAATAATCTGTCTGTTTTGCCTTCCTCATTGCAGACCTTAGCTAATCTGGCTCCCTCTC
>NW_010417925.1:0-22571 GCF_000710305.1 Buceros rhinoceros silvestris | reverse complement strand
TGCTTCTTTCAGTTTTCAGACTCCTTGTACTATGAAAAGGTGGACAATTAACAGGTGAGCAGTGTTGTGCTGTATCACAGTAGAACTTCAGCAGTCTTTCTGCTGTCTTTCATATTACCATTGTCCCTCACAAGCGTTATATTGTGTATTCTGGGATACTGTTCCTCAGTCAATCTATTCTCCTAGGTTTATTTTTATATCAGATCGTCATGAAGAGGTCTCCATTGTACAAAGCACTATTCTCAAAAGTAGCTATTATAATTCAGCATACAGTGACGAACACAATTACCTTTAGGTTCATTTAAAACAAAGTAAAAGAAAAGAACTGAAAATAAGAAATACTTCTGAACAGGGAAAGTGTTTGTAGAAAAGTCACCTGGGTAAAGGGACAGTTGTTAAAAAAAAAAAAGACACATTGATCTAAGCTTTAGCAGTAGCAAAAATAAAAATAATAAAAACAGCTCAGACTCATGTGTAAATGAAGGCAGAGGAAATAATTTACTGAATATTTTTAGGACTAATACGATTATTATTAGATGTTCAGAAGCCATTATCTAATGCTTTTGAAAGAGTAAAACAAGATGGGGACTGATATGCTTTTGAGTGACTGGATCTGTATATGGGTGCCAATGGGATTTTAAAGAAGCATTCTCACCAAGCAGTAAGTTGGATGTTTCTTTAGCCCAATTATTAGGCTGAATTGCCTCATTTGTTGTGGAAACGCCAGCACCTCCATTTCACAGGTGAGGAATAGAGACATGAAGTACGTCCACTCAAGGTTGCAATGAGGTGTCTTTATACCAAATCGGTGCTCAGAGCACTGGATCATGTGCCTTCTCCTCTCCTAAGGAAAGTCAAACAGGATGGAACTACACTTCATTGTTTATTTTCTTAAAGTGGAAGGTTCAAGCTGCAAAATAATCTTTAAAGATTGTAAACAGTACTTTTCCTGCCATACACAGAAATCTGGACTGCAGTCTGGGAATAACAAACTGTCCCTAGCCCAGAAAACAGCCCAGAAAACTCATTGCTTTTGACTTTTGTCTGTTGTCTTAAAAAAATATCTCTCTCTTTGTCTACTAATTCAACATGAGCCGCTTCATACTCAGCCAGACTTACCTGGTACAAGGGGATGACTCAAGAGCATTCATTCAAATTGTGAACAGCGGGAAATCTAGTGGAATGAAGTTAACCTATAGGATGAGCTTTCCTATTCAACCCTATGCAAATAAATAAACGAATAAAAATACCACGAAGTCCACCTACTCCATAGGAACCTGTTTTAAAATGCTTAATCATTCATAATATATTGCGCTCCTGATTTTTCAGTCACTGGTGGCTTTCCTTTGGATTTAATGGAAATATTTGACTGAGTAAAGGGAAATCCTTGTAGGAAAAAGAAAGACATCAGACTTTCCTTTTGTCACAGAGTTATCTTGTAACAGAATTTTAATAAATTTCATTAAAACTTACAAAGACGTGGAAGCCCACAAAACCTGCTATGTAGGATCAGCCTTGTCTACGGTTTCACTGCTAAGAAGTCAGTATAATATCAGCCCAAATAATGGAGTAAAAGGGTGCTCCTATAATTGCTACAAGAAACCTACAGCAATATTTTTCTAATAGCTCAAGTGCCAGAGTTCCGAAAATCCTGGAGATCCAGATCCACCAGAAATTTAAAAGTGTTTCCCGCAGAATTGACTGATAGTCCATCTGACCCAAGAGGTTTTGAATAATGGGATTCAATGAAATCTCATTTTAAAAATAAATCCAGTTTCGTTGGAAAAATTCTGCCCTGCCCTATCCTGTTTTTCCTGTCTCTGCATTTTCATTTACAGCAGAAAACCAATGCATTCTGTTTTGCAGAAATCTTAGGCTAGAAGTAGGGGATGTCTGTTCCTGTTGTTGTTTTTATCTTTTCTCATTTTTATTGGTAAACTATCAAGCAGGATGTTCCCCCCTCCTGTTTTTAAACAGCTTAAACTGATTGTATTTCAAAAAAATGCAGATGCCTATATCTTTTATAGGAGGAAAGTCATTAAATTTTGTAAATGTTAGGAAAAAAGAAACTGTGAATGATATTCTGGAAAGTGACGGCATCGTAAAATATGCACAATCTGGTCAAGTTCCAATTAAAAAAAATGTGTGAGCATAAACAACCTTTAAAAATAGCAATGTAAAATTTACGAGTACAGAGTGGAGTTGGAAGTTGTAGCCACGCCCAAACACATTTTCTGTTCTCGTCAACCTGTTTCTAATTCTGAACACATTTTACATTTGCTGACATTTTCATATACAAAGAAACTTTCTGCAGTTGATGTGGAGAAGCATCAGGCCTTGCACAGCTCAGAAAAGGGATTCTTCAGTGGTGGAAGAACGTTGTGCTGACACTTCCATCTTGATCTGGCAAATATTTCCTTTCACTTTTGTTCCTTATTTATGCTACACCTTCCAACTGCTTGGAAATCAGTTATATAGGATGGACAGTTAGAAATTGTTTAATTATTCATATCTAAACACCTAACAAAGTGAAGCTATACAAGGTATCTACTAAAATTAAGGCTTTCTATCAATGAATTTTCCTTTATCAGCTGCTCCCTTGTGAGCATTTTTTAAGGCAAAGGATGGCTGAATCTTTAGGAGCTGGTGAATGTTTTTCAGTTCTCTTCACTGTCATTAAAGTTCCCAATCACTTTAACTCAAACCCTCAAATTAATGTCTGTCACTATAATTAAATTTAACTGTAGTTGAACACCTTTTCTTTCTTAAAATCTTTTTCTAACTGCAGTGTGGCCCTATAATTGCCTAGAGCATACAGATTTTTAACTTTCAAACGCTAATGTTTCTTTTGCACCTGAAGTTTTAATTCTGGGTCTCTGTATGTGGTCAAGTGTTAACAATATTTCAATTACCATTCATCAGCATGTTGCTGTGTTACTGAGCTATTCCAGAAAGTCTTTTCTACCCTAAGATGTGAGACACTGAGAACTATCAAAAACTTTAGCAAGCCAAAATTGTCATCACTTAAATGCATTCAGCCTAATGTGGAAAGACTAAAGCTGTTCTATGTAATATTGAAAAACGTGTCATTTAGCTAGAGTGAGGGGTTATAAATAGGAAAACTATGGTAACATACCTCCCAATGGCTGCAGCACTCATCTGAGAGGGCAAAATCCCTGAGCCCTGAACTAAAGAAACATTTGAAGTTTACATGAAGCAGTCACCGGAAAAACTTAGTCACTGAAGTGCAGACTCGAATCCACGACTCTCCTTCCAAAATGAGTGCCCTAACCACTAGCCAGTCTTTTCTTTCATATTTTGGCCCTAACAAACTATTAAAAAATATTAGTAAAACTGTACTTCTTCATGTGAAAAGTTGATTCTGTTGATCTTTCTCGAGAGATGAGTTTTGCTGCTTTTGCCTATTTCTGCCTAAGTCTGTCTAAGTACAGTAACAGCTGGACTAGTCTTACCTTTTCCCAGTTACAGAAAGAGGAGGTTCAGGCACTTAATTTAAGGCAGATCTGCAGCCTGCCTGTGTCTACTGAAGGGAAGGGTCTGATTCATAGTGGAAAGGGGAGGAACCCTTCCCTCTCCATGCATTTCCTCCTTATTGGATTACAGAAGTCCCATCAATAGTCAGGAGAAATTTGGACCAGAAAAAGCAAGCATATGCTTTTTCGCAAATACCTCAAACTGGGATTTCCATCTTCTGCTATTTCCTGTGCAGCTAATATACAATGCTGAAGAATGCTTCGTTTACATAAATGTAAGCATTAATCCTAGATGAAGAGGGTGTTTCATAAAGCATTATTTTTCCCTTTAAATTTTTATTGTGTTGAAGATAGTTTAATATACTTCCTTGGTTTCTTGATTTAACAGCAACACTAATAAAATAAATATCGACATTTTAGAATATGATGAAAATCTAATGAAGTGACTGTAGGAAGCTTGTACGATGTTAAGAGTCCAGTCAGATTTTCAGTTGACACACAATTAATGGCCTTCAGGATTTGATTTGAATCATGGAATCATTCATAGATTCACAGAATCATAGAATGGTTTGAGTTGGAAGGGAGCGTCAAAGTCATCTAGTCCAACTGCCCTGCAATGAGCAGACATCTACTATCAGATTAGGCTGCCCAGAGCCCCCTCCAACCTGGTCTTGAAGTTTCCAGGGATGGGCCATCTACCACTTCTCTGTGCAACCTGTGTCAGGGTTTCACAACCCTCATTGTAAAGAACGTCTTCCTTCTATCTAGTCGAAATCTCCCCTCTTTCAGTTTAAACCATCACTTCTTTTCCTATTGCAACAGATCCTGCAAAAAAGTCTGTCCCCATCTTTCTTATAGGCCCCCATTAAATATTAGAAGGCCACAATGAGGTCTCCCTGGAGTCTTCTCCAGGCTGAACAACCCCAGCTCTCTTAGCCTGTCCTCATAGCAGAGGTGCTCCAGCCCTCAGATCACTTCTGTGGCCTCCTCTGGACCCTCTCCAACAGGACTATGTCCTTCTTGCATCAGAGACTCCAGAGCTAGACACAGTAGTCCAGGTGGGGTCTTTCCTGAGAAAAGTGGAGGAGAAGAATCACCTCCCCTCATTCCCTGCTGTAAATACATATATATGTAATATATAATATATATATTGCCCCTTGACCTGCTATAAATATATATAATATATATATTTGGCCTATAAATAGTCATTGATTTCTTTCCAAAATGTCTCAGTTTCTCACTCTGGAGAAAACTAAGCCAGAATATATTGATTTTTTAATTCCACACATGTTCATGAACTGTTTTGGCTGACCCAGATTTTTATGTTCTGGCAAAACAGATATTAATTAGAGAAATATTGTACTCTTGCCAGATGAAGTCAGTACATACCTCACCTTTGCTATCCATAGCATATGAGAAAGACAAAGACAAAAACAAAGATGTATTGACTGCTGGATAGAAGCTGTTCTTCAGAAGATGCAAGGTTTTTTCTTTTCCACTACATTTTTATGCCCCATCTTCACCTCCAGAATCTCTTTTTTTTTTGTTGTTCCCATTTACCTCATTACCTAGCACACCATTTTATCTTTCTAGCCACCTCTTCACTGAAAAAAGAAAAGAAAAAAATCAGAAAACACTGCTAACCAAGAGATCTGTGTTTATAACTAAACAAATGAAGATTCCAAAGAGAGCCTGCTAGGAAACACTGCAGCTCTCAGTGGCGCAATGTTTTGCTGCCTCTTCACTTGATGAGAGAAATCACATTTTGAAGAATACTTTCCACGCAAGACATTTTTCTTCCTATCCTCTTCATTCGCACCACCTGCTTCAGGAAATATATATTTTCCACATACTGCTCAAATGAACTAATCTATTTTCACTATGTGTCCTTTTTGGCAAAATATCTACAGTATTTTCTTTCATAAAGACAAATTCTGTTCTTTTGGTATTTTTTCCCCTTCCTTTTTCTTTTTTATTAATAAAAAAATATGATCCCTTATTTCCTCCTCAGGAAAAAGAAAAAAAAGGAAGGGGAAAAAAAAAGAAAAACTACAGCAAAAGAAAGAGCAAGAAAAAAGTAAATGAAAAAGAAACCATATTGAAGCCTGGAGAAACTAAAAAGTCAGGAGCAGAACCCCAACTATCTTAAAACGGCATACATTACTCGAAAATCTATCTATGAATATTTAATTATTTAGTTTCTTTAGAAATGGCATTTTTGCAGACAGCAGAATGAAGGAAAACATGCCTTTTTTTTAAAATCATTTGGACTGAAACTGTCAATACTGCATCAGTTAGGAAAGATGAATTATTCCGTTCAGCTTCTGGTGAAGGTGCTTACATACACCTGGGCTCAGCTTCCCAAACAAAGCACCATTTTTTTTACCACTGGAGAAAGCTATTTCACAACAAGATTTCTGCTATAACTTCTCACCAACGTGTTAACTTATCTGTCCATCTTTCCAAGCATTCTTGGTCCTTTTCTGGAGTCTTTCCAGGTAAAGAATATGTTTGTAGCATTCAAGGCATATTTCAGTCTTTTTTCTTATATGTATTTTATAATTAATTTTAATCTTCCTGCTTTCCCTGTGTTCTAGATGTCTTTTGTCTCCTTTCTGTTGATTCCTGGTTTTAAGTGATAGAAGGATGCCTTAGTCCTATGATGCTTCTCTGATTTTCAGCTCTTCCATACAATTAATGAATTTCATCTGAATATATTGAGAGTAACGATCTTTATCTGTGATTTTTTGGTTGTTGTTGTTAAGCTGTGTCATGTTTTGTTTGGGTTTTGTTTTGTTTTGGGGTTTTTTTGTAGTTGGTGTTGTTTGGTTTGGGGGGGGATATTTTTTCTTTTTTATTTTTTTTCTTTAGCTCACCTTGTTCTGAAAGAGGAAACCAAGGCCTAGGTAGTCTAACTCTCTAGTTCTGTTTCATACAGTTCTCCCAAGGTCCAAAGACTCACCAGTGACTGGGCTTTGTTAGACTCATTACATCTTTATGAATGTTTCAAAAATTTGCACCAGGGATTAAAAGACCTCTGTGTAATGTCCTGAATGATTTTATTTGTTTCTTAGTAATCTGTGGCTATTTTATGTTTATTTTCAAAGGCTGACCCCTGATATACTCTGCATCAATATGGAGAAGACACCAAAAATGGAATTCATAGTGGTCTGAAAATATATATGTGAAGGACAAAAAGGCATAAGCTTTTCATCACTCAAGGAGAAATTGCATGCCATAATTACACTAAGCACATCATCTGACATTAAAATGTCACATATATTAGTAGAGAACCCAGAGAGGGAACTTCCATTAAGCACTGGACTCATGATTTTGCCTTTCAAGGACTAAATTGCCATATACTTTGGATTGTCATGCATCATTTCTTTAGTCTCCTGATTTCTACTGGTATCAGAATTTGATTTTGCCCAGTTTAAGAAGCAAAGCCTAAGTTTTCATCTTATTAAAATGAATTTCTTCTACCTTTATCTTCATTAAAGTCCTTCATTTTCCTCCAGCTTTCGTTTATTTTCTTTGTCTTCTGGTTAGCAACAGAGGGAAAATATAGATTGCAAATGCTACTTGATATCCTTTCTAAATAAGGGTTTCCATAAGATGTTTCTGTTAAAATAGAAGCAGGGCAGAGATATAGCTGAGAAGGTGAAAAATCCTGAAGGGCTAACTATCTGTAGGGAATGGCCAATTGTTTACAAGCATGGATCTGTGGGTTTTGTATGTTCAATTCTCTTTTTGAAAAAGCACTGGCAATGGTTAATGTCTGAGCTGGATCCAGTTTAATACCTTGCAGACACCTTTTCAGACAGCATCTGTCTTCCCCTGCAGGATGCCAGTAAAAGAGGTAGACAGTCTCATTTCTGAAGCAGAAGGAGCACCTTGGTGTTTTTACTATTGCGTTCAGGACGACAGATCTTTTGACACTAGAATTTACCCAGTGAAAAAGGTATGGAAAAAGCTATGATTTTGTCCAGCACTGAGATTAATACTATTCCTCGTGACTATTGGTCACTACCACGGTAAGAGCTCCTTCCATAGAAGAACCACTAGTAATAAATATGCTGAGGGAATTTAAGGATGCTAGTATTTCTCTCGTTTGGTGAGCAGTACCGTGTCTCTCAAACTGATCTGGGTTGTGGCTAGAAATGGATATCCATATTTACAACACTGTTTTTTATTGGTTTTGGGGTTTTTTTCCAGACTGATGGGTGCAGTTTCATATGTAATGATGATGCTATAGTACAAATCTGTGAAAGCTACAGTCAGGATCATGCATACTTGGAGGGACAAATTCTATCTTTCTGGGTTGATGTGTTAGATGTATGTTGAGAGCAGAAGGCAATACAGCCTAAAAAGCCTGATGAGACACAAAGGTAAAGGCTACAGAGTCTTCTCAATACACTGTGTAAAGTTCAGTTATGGACAGCTTCCCTCTTTTTGAAAACAGGTCTCAGTGAAAGCATGCTAAAATTCATGAGACCCTTTCTTCTGACTTCAGGGTTCTTGGGATACCTGAGGACATGCCTTAATATTAAGGCCTTAATATTGATGCTGAAAATGTGCCTAATATCAATTCTTCACGTGAGTCATTAAATAGTCTGGCCGAGAGAAAGAATAGGAAACATGATGAGAAATGTTTTCTTTCTTTCACTTAAGAAGGATGGGTGTGTCTATCACGGATTATGCAAGTCTCTAAAAACAAGAAACTTCAGAAAGACGCACTAAGGAATATGTGGAGACTGAAAGGCATAGATACAGCACATTTCCAACACCTCCTAATCCCCTCCTCTCCCTGTCCTGCTTTCCACCTCACCTTCTTTGTTCCAAAACTGGATGTCAAAAAAAGAAAGGGGAAAAGATCTCTGAACCTTCACTACGGAGAGAAGCTCATGAACACAAGTCTGCTGGTCAATAAGCAGTAACTTAGGTTATCATGGCTTGGCTTCGCGACCAAAGGTCTGGGAAGGGTTTTTCCCACGCTCACTGCAAGCGATGAGTGCATCCTTCGAGCCTGCGTGGTGGATTTTTTAGGTGAGGTGCAGCGTGCGCGGAACTGGCTCCACCCTTTACACCTGAGGTTCATCTGCCAGCGCCTAGCGAGCTTGGACAGTGACAGCGAAGTCCTTGGGTCGTAGGTTTGGTTAGAGTATCCTTCTCTTAGATGACGGATGCCTTACAGGGCTAAACGAGCTCCATCTGCCCGGGTTTGGAGTCAGAGTTGTCCTTCTCCTAGGATGGTTGGCCGAAGGCTAGTGAGCCCATCCTGCCCGTGGATACACTTTGTCTACCCTTCAGTTGAGACCTGTCTGGCCTGGGAGACCCCACCGGAGGCACATGCCACCACCAGCACAGCTCTCAACCTCACAAGGGCACGCAAGATCTTTCCCCACGGCAAGGGGGTGCCCGTGAAAGAGTCGCTGCTCTACCTCTGGACATCACAGACCCGGGCACAGGGCGGCCGGGGCCTGCCAAGAACGGGAGTCCTGGAGGAAGAACTTAGGTTATACTCACGTCCCAGCCAAAGGAAAGAACATCAGACTTCATGATGATACAGGGCAGGACAGAAGTTTGGCGATGAAGATACAGATCACATGAAGACCAAAGACGCAACTGTCTTGTATCGAACTCAGCAGAGCAGGTGAAGAATTGTGCCTAATTGCTGTATTTTGTTGTGGAAAAGCATGAATGGCTTTAGGAAAAATTAAAAAGGTTAAAAAGGAGGAAATCCTGCCAGAAATGCTTTTAGAACTGGCATTCAAGAAGGAACAAAAGGTAGATAATTTGCAGAAGCTGGTTTTAATTTTAGGACGCCTGTACTAGATACTTTTACCTGCTTTGGGTTTGTGCAATAATTACGTAAATACTTACGAAGCATTAAAAAAATTGAAGTTCAACATGTCTAATACTTAAACTCTTCCCAAAGGTCAAAGTTTAATTCCTTGGCAAATATGGGTGATGAAAACAGAAACAGGATCATAAAAGGAATGAGATCTGAAAAATATCTGTGTCTTTTCTGCGAAAATAAAATCCGTGAACCCTCCCACAAAAGATATTTGACATATTTGATGGGGATAATAGGCAATGCGTATCCTCCATTATCTAATGTGAGCCATGTCAGACTTGAATATGACATGATTCAGGGCCTTCTGAATGGACCAACCTTCTCTCACGAAATTTTCAATTGTGAATTGCTGTTGTGCACTTTTTTGAAGGAAATTGAAAGCTCATTTTAAGCAAGTTTGGGAGTAAAAGAGAAAAATACAGATGAAGGGGCATTAATCTGCTGTGGATAACTTATGTATCCCAGGGACCATATTTTAAGTAAATGTTCACTGCATCATTAAACTTGGGCATTTACAGTATGCATCAAAAATAGAAACTTTGTTCAGTCAGAGAAGGCAAAGATTTGCAAGACAGGGTGTAAAATGGCACAATTCCATTGATTTCCATGGAGATTCAGCAATTTACATCAGCTGGGAATACAGCCCACAATCTCCTCAACAGAAAATAAAGTCAAACTGTGAATATGGAAAAGCAGAAATCTGCCTAAGTTCTTTTGACTTTGAAAAGGTTACAGACAAGGTTGACAGTGTCAATGCATACAGCATGATTTATCTGGAGTTTCAGAAAGCCCTCAATAAAGTTCCACATGACAGGCATCTGTTTAAGTTAAAAGCTACAGGGATCCAGGATAAGACATGGAAGTGAATAAAAAAATAGTTAAAAAACAGAACATAAAGGCTAGCTGCATGATGAGCTGGTCTGCTTCGCCGACAAGGTTGATAACAGCAATGATTTTGACATAATTGTGTTATTTCTTGTAGTTGCAGGAGAGATCTGAAAATGTTATTGTAAAAGAATAAAGAAAAGAATAAAAAAGAAAGACAAAAAAAAGAAAAAAGAAAAGAAAAGAAAAGTAAAGGGGGGAAATTGCTAAATAACCTGAGCAAGATTAATTTCTATTTAAACAGATCCTAGGCTTGCTGGTTTTTTACAGATTGTTGCAGTATGCAATCAAGAAGGGCAGTAGAAAATAAACACATGCAATGAAGCAGGAAACCAGTTCTCCATTGGGTGAGAGGAATGCAGCTTCTTAAATGCAGCCAAGCTACAACCAGCTCCAAGTCGAGAGCTTGTTACAGTGGAGGGAGGGGGATACAATCAGTCTGGATCAGTAGGGAGAGCAGTCTCCCTTTTGATCCTCTTTCGGCTTTCATGCATATATAAAAATGCAGATAAAATAGACCAACTGTTTTCTGTAAATTAAAGGAATATTCCCTCCTCAAATTATCATGCCATATTTTTTCCATGTGCTTTCAAACAAATTAAAACAGCTTGGAAAAGGGGGACTTAAATATATTGAATGCATAAAAGTGGGAGTTCTGCATAATCAGCTTCCAAGAGTTCTTAAATCTCTGTATATAAACTGTTTAAAAGTAAATTAAAATTATTCCTTAATGAAATACAAATCTGAAGTCACTCGAATAACTAATCGTTTTATGACCCATGTAGTGAATTTTTAATGCTTGCCTCTACCTGATTATTTTAGATATGTCTGTGTTGTAAATTAAAAGCTACATAAATCATTAATGTGTTGATACAGATCAGTGAGCTGACTGCTCTGTATCCGATTCCTCAGGACACACAGTGTCTGATTCACCTCAATCCTGTTTTATAGAGTCCACGCGTATTCCACATTTGTTCTTGGTTAAAACCTTATTTGAAGAATTTGAATGGACTTTTTATAGGATTTACAGCACTGAGGTTATGCACACAACTCATAGACCTCCAGTTTGCAAAAAATCTACCACAGGTAAAGAGGTTATTATTTCCACAATTACTGTGTACTTGCAGAAAGCATTTTATCCATGGTACTCAAATTGCTTTGCAACCATTAATTAAGTCTTACAGATCACAAAACCCCTTTGAGGTAGGTAACTACTAGGATTTCTATCTACAGCCTGGTAAACAAGGACAGAGCCATTGACCACTTGAAATAGGAATAGATTTGGGAATAAAAGCCAGGTGTCCTGACTTTTAGTTACCTTCTTTAATGGCTAGAAAAAGGCCCTCCCATAAGAATAAAAAGCACATTTTAAAAGTACAAGCTGAGTCCCTGAAGTGAAGGAGAAAAAATTGAGATCCGTAAAATATTTAAAACTCATGGACTGTTGAAGTTGGCACATGTTTGATGTGGGAATTTTCTGAAGGAGAAAAACAAGCCCAGTGGAATAGCACTTTACCTTTACCTGGACCAGTAACAGGGATTTTGCTTGGTCTTATCGGGTCCCATGATTCTTTTGCATTAATGAGAAATCAAATGGGTCCACTGCTGCTGCAGTGGAATTGCTGCTGCTGTTGTTTTCCTTTGACTGCTGCCGTTGTTTTCCTTTGACTGCTGCCACGATCACCTGCCTTGAACTCTGAAGCATAGCTACTGAATCATATGTGCTTGTTTTGTTTTCTCTGATCTTTCCTTCCAACTTCTATAAATGAGGTTTGTTTCCTGACAAAATTACTCCATTTGCTGAGTACAGTTAAACAGCCACAGTTTAACTGAAAATCTGATATTGGCATTCACGTGCGTTTTTCCTTTTTATCAGTGTGTGCCTTTGGGCTAAACTGGAGCCCAATATAATGAACACTTGTGATAGAATAGGGCGCACTATCGAACAATACCATTGGGTGGGAGAGCATTTACGTCTGATCTTACTGCGAGATAAAATTTTTACAAAACCAAACCTTTTGTCATTGAAATACATTACGGCTTTACTACCAAACAAATGAAAATAAGTCATTTTACACCACGTGAAGACATGGCTCACTATCATTAAAAGATGCGGTCATACAGAAAAGCCCACTCGCATCACTTATTGGTCTTTTCTGTATCGATAATTTAAAAATGAGGAGAGTATTTCTAGCAGAGGCGATAGAGTAGACATCTTAGAATGGATGAAAGGATGAAACTGAAACCGTGTTAAAATGTATTTATTCTAAGACTTGTGTAAATCCAGATTGGCTTCACTGGAGTCAACAATGTTACCTTGGATTTTAAGAGAGTTATTGTGACTAGAATCCGTTCCATTATATTATCAATATGGAAACCTGCAATTATCTCTCTAAAAGATGACAAAGGGCCTGCCAATCCTCCCTCTTTATCCTTGTTTGATCTGGATTGTTGATGTGGTGGTTTTTGCAGCATCTGATGTACGTTAATTTACAGAGAATGTTTGTGACTTCTGTTTATAAGGACTCATTTATTTTTGTTTAGTTCCTTGTAAACTAACCAAGGGTGGGAAAAGGCCTCTTTAACCCGTTTTACATATGTATTTCTCACTGTGTTAATAGTGGTATTGAAATAAAAAGCAAGCCATAAAGACTTCCAGAGAGAAGGAAAGAAAAAGATCTTCATGTGATTGAAATGTGCTGTTGATGGCTTTTTTTTCCCCAGTTATTGTCAGTGGTCTCTCAAACTTTTTTAGGTTCATACGACGAAATTTGTATGTATCAGGTATTTATGACTGATCTCCACGGAAGGAGGAATTCAGTACTTTTTCCAGGAGGAAAGCGTCTGCTTTCACCTCCTGGATGAAGTTAACTGCAGATTTTACCCAGTCATCCTTGCAATGAGGAAAACATGTTCAGCTTGGATTTATAAGGGAGTGCAGTCAAGCTGAGCAATACCTCGTGCAACCAAGGCCTGTCTCAGAGAGAACTCTTAACAAGAACAGTACTAATTGTTCTGTCAGTCAATGGTTAGTGGAGCTCATTTATTCAGTAAATACCATTTAAAAAATAATCTGTACTTCAGAATTCAAACAGACAAAGGTTATTTTGAGTTTTATTATAAGCTGCCCTGAAACTAATATCATGAACACATATATATGTCCTGGCATTATTTTTTTCTTTTGTTTGTTTTGTTTTGTTTGTTACTATTAACATTTTTGTTATGCTGCCTTCTGGTCCAGAACATCTCAAGCTCTCTTGTGGTTCGCCTTAACACCCAGGACTTGATTGCTTTCTTTTTTTTTTTTTTTTTTTTTTTTTTTTTTTTTTTTTTTTTCCGTGTGTGTGTGAGTTTGTTTAGGGTGGTTGCTGGGTTTTTTTGATTGTGGGTTTTTTTTCTCTCTGTTGTTAGTCACCTTCGTCATGTTGGTGCTTTTCCTAGTGAACTCTTTCTGGTGACAACAAACTCTTTCCAATCGCAGGGCAAAGTGGAACTAATGGTGTTTTGATTTCTGTGGATTTGTGTCTAGCTCTTGATTGCCATTAACATCTGAAAGACATGAATTATAGTTGAAGCTCTTGTTCTGTTTGGGGTATCTATAATATATCTCAGGTTTAGATTTCCTCGCGTGTCTTCAGTCTTTCTTGCTGGGCATAGTGACAGAGACTGCCTTGTCTGTCTGTTGCTTATTTTTATAAGACTTAAGCCCTCCTAATCATCTCCTTGCAGAATATCTCTCCATCGATTATTGAAGGAGCCTATGGTGAGTAGGGACTGGAGTTAATCATTTAAAGTTAGGTAGGATGAATCCAGGTCCTAATCTCCCATTAATTAGTTAATGTAAATAATGAAGATAATAGCTTTTCTCTGGTTCCCCAGCAGGTGTGATGGTGCTGGGAGTTAAGGAATAGAGCTAGAGCAAAGCAGACAAATGTTTTTACATGATTATATAGTTCTACCATCGCTATGTCCAGGGAAACGATTTCCAAAACAAAAGGGAAGTTCTTATCCTCAACAGGAATAAAACCAACAGGAACAGAAATTCCTCAGAGGCTGTTAAGTCACATCCACGGCCACTTTCTCCCCAAAAATGATATTTCTGGAGGAAAATATTTACACTCCTTATATGCCTTATCCTAATTATATATGTGCATATATATATACATATATATAAAGAATGAAAAGAAATATAGGACACTTTTCGAATATTCTCATTAATATCAGATTTTAATTTATTTCTTCCACAGCTGTTTTGCAATGTCTGCAATGAAGCAGCACTACAACTGGTTTTATAAAAGTGGTGATAATGATTTTTTAGATTTTTTTTTCTTTTTCTAAAAAATCTGGGTTTTGTCACAGAGTTTTTGTCTCCTTACACACACACGCACACACACACAGGGTCCTCTCAAATACTTCTTCACATAGAACATTTTGTAGGTTTTTTTTTTCACACCGTGTAGCACCAACAACGCTGTTAAAAGAAGCATCATACAATGTTCTCTCACAGAAGAAGGTGGGATAGAGGATCCTACAAAAGCAAAGTTGTGAGTTTAAATGAGAGTTTAATCAAAGTAACTCTGACAGAAGTACATATTTCGTGGTACAAACTAAAACCTTGAAAGTTCTGGTGTTGATGCTGCAAAACATGTGAAATTTCGGTAACATTTTATTTGCTCCATGTAAGCTAGACTCTTTTTTTGAAAAAGTCCAGTACGAATTCCTGCTTGCATTCAAGGATCCTTCACATACATCTGTATGATAATTTCAGACATGTCTTGATCCTAGTAATATAGCACCTGCTTGGTGTTTTAAGGCCTTGATTCTTAGCTGACAGAAATCAGTGTAGCTCCATAGAAATAATTCAGCTATAAAGTTGATGCCCAGTTGATAGTACTCTTGAAAGTTCGTGGTGAATATTGGTGAAGTATTTTATGAAACTTTTTGAGATAAGTAGCTGTTGGGGGAAATTTCTAAAAGGTAAATTTCAAACCCTAATTCCCCTTGACTTTTACTGAATGTCAATGAGACTTTGAGTCATACATTCAGAAATAATTAGATGCTGAAATAGAAGAATAAGTGGCTAGTGGAAATGTATTCTATGGAAGAAGAGTAAGGAAAGAAAGAAAGGAAAGCAGAAAGAAAAAGAAAAGGAAGAAAAGGAAGAAAAGGAGGGAGGGAGGGAGGGAGGAAAGAAGGAAGGAAGGAAGGCAGGAAGGCAGGCAGGAAGGCAGGCAGGAAGGAAGGAAGGCAGGAAGACAGGAAGGAAGGCAGGAAGGCAGGAAGGCAGGCAGGAAGGAAGGAAGGAAGGAAGGAAAGAAGGAAGGCAGGCAGGAAGGAAGGCAGGAAGGCAGGCAAGAAGGAAGGCTTTTCTGATGTGCACGCAACAGAAATTTGCAGCCTCTTCTGTACGTTCAGGACTATTATCAGGCAATTTGCAAGAGGGGTACAGTCGTGTACCAGCTTAGACACAAAATGCTATTGCAGAAAGAAAAAAAGGGAAAAGGAATAAAAGAAGCAGGACAGGATGGAAAAGAAAAAACAGACAGGAAGAGGAAGGAAGGCAGGAAGGAAGGGAGGAAGGAAGGAAGGGAGGAAGGAAGGAAGGAAAGCAGGAAGGAAGGCAGGAAGGCAGGAAGGAAAGAAGGCATGAAGGAAGGCAGGAAGGCAGGAAGGCAGGAAGGCAGGAAGGAAGGCAGGAAGGCAGGCAGGAAGGAAGGCAGGAAGGCAGGCAGGAAGGAAAGCAGGAAGGAAGGCAGGAAGGTAGGAAGGCAGGAAGGAAGGCAGAAAGGCAGAAAGACGCGAAGGGAGGCAGGAAGGCAGGAAGGAAGGCAGGAAGGCAGGCAGGCAGGAAGGAAGGCAGGCAGGAAGGCAGGAAGGCAGGCAGGCAGGAAGGAAGGCAGGCAGGAAGGCAGGAAGGCAGGCAGGCAGGAAGGAAGGCAGGCAGGAAGGCAGGAAGGCAGGCAGGCAGGAAGGAAGGCAGGCAGGAAGGCAGGAAGGCAGGCAGGCAGGAAGGAAGGCAGGCAGGAAGGCAGGAAGGCAGGCAGGCAGGAAGGAAGGCAGGCAGGAAGGCAGGAAGGCAGGCAGGCAGGAAGGAAGGCAGGCAGGAAGGCAGGAAGGCAGGCAGGCAGGAAGGAAGGCAGGCAGGAAGGCAGGAAGGCAGGCAGGCAGGAAGGAAGGCAGGCAGGAAGGCAGGAAGGCAGGCAGGCAGGAAGGAAGGCAGGCAGGAAGGCAGGAAGGCAGGCAGGAAGGAAAGCAGGAAGGAAGGCAGGAAGGTAGGAAGGCAGGAAGGAAGGAAGGAAAGAAAAGGAAGAAAGGAAAGAAATGGAAGGAAGGAAAGAAAAGGAAGAAAGAAAGAAAACCATCCCCAAAACCGAATCCAAAATTAAGCTACGCTGTTGCTGTGTAACTTGAGCAGTACCAAACTGTCATGGCAAAATTATTTTAAAAGGCTAAAATTCATTTCTGTGGCTGCTTTAAAATTTCTGTAGAGTTTAGGACCTATCTTATGTCTGAACTCAGCTAGAATGCATAAATATGAAAGCATTTATCTCAACAGAATAGTGTGTTTGTGATGCTTTCTCAGACTACAGCTAATGTACAAGGTGTAGATGTCTACCTTAGATGATTCAGTCACAACATTTGGTTGTTCCACAATCCCACCAGCCTTTCAGCTACAAGATATTGTGCCACTGAGTATTCAGATGTCCTGACCTATTCAAGACATTCCAGGGCACGGAATAATCACTTATTAATTGAAGCAGAGTTTTACGAGATTATAGACTAGCTAGTTGATATGAGTGCCCTCTCCAAAAAGGAAAGTCATTAACAGTCATCCATTCATTCCTACAGCTGCTTTGACACACAGCTTTTCATTTTACTACAAATAGCATCTGAAAAGAGGTCAGTGGTCAAAAGGCTGATACCCCGAGTGAAGTGGTGGACCTTTGACCTTTTGGATGCTGCAGCTCATTGTGTGAGAGAAGCCCATCTGCTATAAGTTTCCGAATGCCAGGACACAGATCTTGATCCAGCTGATGCAGCTAGAGGAAGCTGAGAAGTTGCCTAGGTCAGAATCCAAATGGAGCATCTGATCTGGGACCTGGGTTAAGGGAACATGTTTGTGGTCAAGACCACAAGCAAAAGCAGCTCTCTGGGCACAAAGTCCCACATCATCCTATGCAGGAAACAGAGAATGGCTCATTGTAGTGTAGCATTCTCTGGGAGATGTGGTGAACCTCTCATCTGAGTGGATTAAATCTTCCAGCATTGTCTGAGCTGTGGCAAGTCTTTGTCACAATATTGTAATCTTTGCTGAGCAGTAACCCGGTGCTACCCCCAGCTTCAAAGTTTGTGCTCAAACAGCTCAGGCAGTAACACCCAATGTGGGGCGGCCAGCATGAATGGATGTGGTCTGTTCCTCAAAATGACCTTCCCCTTCACCACAGAATAGAGTTCTGATTAGTATGTCCTCCAAGGACCCCAAGTCACCATACAGTATCTCCTTTTCTAAAGTGAAGGAGCCAGCCATCTGTGCCATTAAGATGAGCCAGTGGGGAAGACCAGCCTGGCTAAACAAGACATTTGGCTGGAACTCAGGAAAAGAAGGATAGTTTATGACATATGGAAGAAGGGGCAAGTCACTCAGGAAGACTACAAAGATTTCATGAGGCTGTACAGGGAGAAAATCAGAAGGGCCAAAGCCCAGCCAGAATTTAATCTCGCTACTGCTATAAAAGACAACAAAAAATATTGTTATAGATACATTAACCACAAAAGGAGAACCAAGATCTCTTATCTGTTGGATGTGGGGGGAAACAGTGCCCAAGGATGAGCAAACAGCTGAATACCTTCTTTACCCGTAAGATCAGTTGTTCTCCAAGTGCCCTGCACCACCCGCCCTCCTCTCCCTGCTCCCCCCACTCCCCGTCCCCGAGCTGAACAACAGGGACAGAAAGAGAATGAAGACCCCATAATCCAAAGGAAAATAGTCCAAGAGAATACGGTGACATATTACACCGCTTAGATGTTCACAAGTCTATGGAGTCAGATGGGATCTACCCAAAGGTACTGAAGGAGCCAGGAGATGTGCTTACCAAGACACTTTCCATCATTTACCAGCAGTTCTGGCTAAACCGGGAGATGCAACTTGACTGGAGGTTAGTAAATGTCGTGCCCATCTACACGAAGGGCTGGAAGGAGGATCCAGAGAAATACAGACCTGTCAGTCTGACGTCTGTGGTGGGAAAGGTTATGGAGTAAATCATCCTGTGTACCATCATGCAGCACATACGGGACAGAAAATGGGCTTGATGGCCAGGCCCAAGGAGTGGCAGTGAATGGATTTAAATCCAGTTAGTGGCCAGTCACCAGCCGTGTCCCCAAAGGCTCAGTTTTGGGGCTTGTCCTCCTTAACTTCTTTTTCAATGATCTGGATGAGGGAATCGAGTGCACCTTCAGTAAGTTTGCAGGTGGCACCATGTCAGGTGGGAGTGTTGATCTGTTTGAGAGCCAGGGGGCTCTACAGAGGGATCTGGACAGGCTGGATCGATGGGCCAAGGCCAGTTGTATGAGGTTCAATTGGGCAGTCACCAGTGCTATTCCCCTGGGCTCAGTATTGGGGCCTGTTCTCTTGAGCATCTTTATCAATGATCTGGATGAGGGAATCGAGTGCACCTTCAGTAAGTTTGCAGGTGGCACCATGTCAGGTGGGAGTGTTGATCTGTTTGAGAGCCAGGGGGCTCTACAGAGGGATCTGGACAGGCTGGATCGATGGGCCAAGGCCAGTTGTATGAGGTTCAATAAGGCCAAGTGCCGGGTCCGCCACTTGGGTCACAACAACCCTCTGCAGCACTACAGGCTTGGGGAAGAGTGGCTGGAAACTGCCCAGTGGAAAAAGACCTGGGGGTGCTAGTCAACCACCGATTGAACAGGGTCGGGCAGCGTGCCCAGGTGGCGAAGAAGGCCAACAGCATCCTGGCTTGTATCAGCAATAGTGTGGCCAGCAGGAGCAGGGAAGTGATCTCCTTTGGACACACTCCAACATCTCAATGTTCTTCTTGAAGTGAGGGGCCCAAGACTGGACACAGAATTCAAGGTGTGGCCTCACCAGTCACGAGTACAGGAGGACAATCTCTTCCCTAATCCTGCTGGTCACACTATTGCCAGGATGCTGTTGGCCTTCTTGACCACCTGAGCACACTGTTGGCTCATATTCAGCTGCTGTTGATCAAACCCCTCATCCAGATCATTAATAAGTTAATGAGGACAGGGCCCAAAACTGAGCCCTGGGAGACACCACTGGTGACTGGCCACCAACTGGATTTAACTCCATTCACCACCACTTTTACTGAATTTCTTTACAAAAAGGATTGGAAAGCATTGGAACAAGCTGCCCGGGAAAGTGGTTGTGTCACCATCTCTGTCAGGTATGCAAAGTGTGGAAGTGGTGCTGAGGGACGTGATTTAGTGGTGATTTGGCAGTGCTGGGTTAACGGATGGACTTGATGATCTTAAAAGTCTCTTCTAACCAAAATAATTCTATGATTCCATGATTCTTGGATGGCAAGGGATGGTAAGGGATGGACAAATCTAAAAACCTGAGTGGGCTGATTTGGAAGCCCCATATTAGGGAGGGGGACAGATGTAAGCAATACTGCGGGTGACAGTACTGAAGAAAAGTTGCAGCCTGGTGTGAGAGTGTCTTGGTGATGATGAGCGCTCATTGTGATGTTACAACTCTTCTTCTACATCTCTTCTTGGAGACAGAATATTAGTTAGGTAGAGCAGTCTGATGCAGTAGCTTTATTTATATTTTTATTGTTTTTTTACAAGAATTAATGTATTCATGATTACATATGAATATATCTATTTTTGTATAATTTCACTTTTTAAAACGATTACAAATCACTTTGAAAAGATATATGTGATATCATCACTGAAATCTATTAGAGCGTCTAGAAATTTCACAAACATTTTTTTTTTGGTGAGTTGAGTATTTCCGTTTCAAGATAGCACTTAATATAAGGCACACTGTTTAATTAATATGAGTGGTGGTAAAACAGACCTAATTCTTCCTCATATGACTCAGAAGCTTTCACATACAACATTTCTCAAACAAATTCAGATTCTGCCAAGGCGAGAGAATATTTGTTATCTTTATATCATTAGATATGAATGACCTCTTAACAACAGTAAGCAATCAGGAGGATGAATTCAAGTTAAATCCTATGAAAAATTACGAAGTCTTTCTAATTTAGGTGGTCTTGAAAAAATTTAAATTATAATTAATAAGGATTAATAACAAAGAAACCGTGAACAAAATCTGAATTCTAAAGGAAATACAAGTAATAAAAGTAAGATAAACTGCTGATACAGACTGACATTTAAGCAGTAATCCTTACCATTGGAAGTTCGTCACTGAGATAATTAAACGTAAGATCAGTTATACAGCTTAAATGAAAACCAAGGTGTATAATAGTAACACATCTTTTTCTCAGTGTTGCAGTTAGATAAATAGAATGTATAATAGGAAGTGTTTTGCATTTCTAATGCTATTTTTTTTTATGTTAGATGTCTGACTATCCACACTCTTTTTTCAAAGTCCTTCAAGTAAACGAAAAGCTTGAATGATTTCAATAAGCTCCAGACTAAGCCTTGGTGAGTGTGAGTGCCATACATAGGCTCATTAAGTGAATGTGTTGTGTTACAAAGTGGCAGCAAGAACTTTTTTTTGTTAAGTAATTTCATTATTTTGATGGGCAATCTTGAGAAGCAACTGTTATTATTTTAACAGTTAGGATAGCCAGCAGAAAAACCTACTAACAAGCAATTGCCCGCACTGATCACTAACATTACCGCAATCCAGCTAATGGCACACTAAAAAAGAAAACGAAGAACATATAACAAAAAGAAAACAGAAAAAATGTGCAGTCATGCTCAGATTTCTGGTATACCTAAACTCTTATGTTAAAAAAAAAATAATAAAATCCAGATACGTGTCTAGGTTTATGTTCTTAAATCCTTAATCACACTTAGAGTCACTTCTTAGACAAGCAGCTACCACAGAAATAGAAAAATTACTTTGAATGAGTGTTTTCCAGTGCAAATAAGGAACTCACAGTTTGGCTCTGTGGTCGTTTTTTAGAATTACTATCTCTGAGTGTTAGATATGATTCCTCACAGTAATTATAAGTTGTATATACAGTGGCCCAGATGAGTAAAACAGCAAAGCGGCATCTTTAAGCTTCTACTTACAATTCAGCAACAGTAATAAATGTTAAAACCATGAAATGTGTTTGATGCTGACATACAAATACTCAGAATTCACATTTCAGTTTTGTGCATGACACGCTTTACATCATGGCATTTTTCTTACAGCTACATATAGAAAAGGTTGTCATCTCTGAATGGAGGTTTTGTTACTTATTTCCTGATCTGTTGGGTCTAAAACACACTCTTGGGAGGAATAGTAGAAGCCAATTTGATTTTTATCCCCAAGGGAAGCAGATGGATTGTGTATCTTTCACCCTTCCCTAGAGAGCAGCTAGAAAATGTCCCAGTTTTCCAGTGCCTTGAATTCGGGCTGTACTTAGTGTCCACACCGAGAATGGCATGGTGGGGATGATTGATTGCTATGAGTTGGGAGGCATGGATGCTGTCCTGATTTTAAGGTCTTAGAGAGCATCTCCCATGTGGAAAACGCGTAAATGGTTGGTCAGAAACTAGAAAAGTTTTGAAGTTTCCAGCTGTAGTTTATTAGATACTGCTTAAAATATAACCCCATGTGTAATTAGAGTTGCTAAGGCATATTAATACTGTGCAGGCATAATGAGTATGGAGTATGTCAGTCAGCTAACAAATGGGTTTATGCATTTCACATAGTTTCTTCCAATAAGATAAAAACAAATAACAAGAGGCTGGATATTCTTCGAAAGTCTCTGACGTGGTTTTCTTGACAGTAGAGGGCCAAATGACAGCTGAGTCTTGGCTTCTTTGCTTGGGAAAAAAAAAAAAATCCCTGGGTATTGATGCTCCACTTTTAAGATTTGATAATACATATTACTTGCCCCTTTTTCATAGTGATGACTTTAATTTATTTTGGGTGTGTTTCATAGCTCTACTGTTTTTGGGTTTTTTTAAATGTAATTTACACAATATAAAGGACCACTATTCCATGTTTTAGTAGAGCCATTGATTTGCGAAAAATGTTTCAAGGAAAAATATGTGTTTGTTGGAAATGAACATGTTTCCCAATTTAAAAAGTAGATTTTTGAAGCAGTTTTTTCCCCCAGAATCTACCTTAGCAAACTAACAATATTGTTAAAAAATGGGGGGGG
>NW_010417924.1:0-8958 GCF_000710305.1 Buceros rhinoceros silvestris | reverse complement strand
GGCTTCGCTTGCAGCTGTCACCGCCGCGGTCAGGCTTCCCCTCCTAGGTCAAGGGGACCGGGTCCGGGAAGCACGCGTTGGACCCCTAGACGTGTCCTTCGCCGGGCAGTACCGGCCCTCGCTTTGCAAAGCCGGGACTGCGCTTCCTTCGCACGGCGCCCCCGGTCCTCATCAAAGCCCCCGCCCTCGGGCTGGGGGCTAGGATTTTAGAAGTAAATCCTTCTCCGGACAGAAAGCAGTCCTGCCCCAAACTCTTCCTGTTTCTTACCTAGGTACAAACGGAGAACAAGCCCTTAGGAGAGGCTGTGCTGCCGCTGAATTTCATCCCGGAGGAGGCCCGTAGAGACAAAGCCTCTCCCAGTGTTATCCCTCCCCAGGACTCCAGGAGTGACTCTAGATGTTGGGATGCACCTTGCAGGGTTTCCCTTGATGTCTAAGGCCCACCATGAATCAGCTGTGATGGTGATGGTCTGTCTCTGTGTTTTGATGCACACGGGTGATGGTAATTCAAAGTAAATCCCACCGTAACAGTTTAGTGTAACTGATAATCAGGTACAGTGAATGAATATAGGAAAGGATCTGAAATGTGTGGGAATGTGGAAAGGCGAGAGGAGCCTTATGAGCAGCAGCGTTTTCAAACAGGTTCCCTCAATGTTTAATGTGCCAGTGATATCAAAGGAGTAAATGCTAACATCTGGGGCAGGGGTCGTGGGAGATAAAAAGTAATGCCAGAAAGTGTCCAGGAGAGTTAAGACAATAAAAAAGGGCACTCTGAATTAAATTGTGAATCCATTGTTTCTCTAAGTTTCCCCATTAACATGATTCCTTTTCCTCACACTGGAAGGTTGGAAAGCTGAGAAACCATTTTAGGAAACACCCAAACACCTTTCATCTTTCACCAATGAAAAGGCCTGGGTTTTATCCATCCTGCCGGCAGTTCAACATGAACAAAGCACCTCTCTGTTGTGGACTTCCATGTTGCCTTGCAGAGAGCAAGCCTAACAATATCCGCTCAATAATGGGAACAACTCCTGTCTCATAGGACACTTTCTTCATAAAGGGGGTGTCAAGTCTCTTTCACGAGCACCCCCTTGCCGTGGGGAAGGAGCTTGCGTGCCCTTGTGAGGTTGAGAGCTGTGCTGGTGGTGGCATGTGCCTCCGGTGGGGTCTCCCAAGCCAGACAGGTCTCAGCTGAAGGGTCAGACAAAGTGTGTCCATGGGCAGGATGGGTTCACTAGCCTTCGGGCTACCATCCTAGGAGAAGGACAACTCTAACTCCAAACCCGGGCAGATGGAGCTCGTTTAGCCCTGTAAGGCTCATCCATCTAAGAGAAGGACACTCTAACCAAACCTGCACCCTGAGGACTTCGCTGTCACCGTCCAAGCTCGCTAGGCCCTGGCAGATGAACCTCAGGTGGACCCTGAGTGGAGGGTGGAGCCAGTTCCGCGCACGCTGCGCCTCACCTAAACAATCCACCGCGCAGGCTTGAAGGGTTTACTCACGTTTGCAAAGCCCTGTAGCGAGGGATGAAACGGCAGGTGAAAAGGTACAAGACCTTCCACCGTGCTTTTTGCAACCGGTCTTGCCTATCCCGCATTGGCCTTTTCAGCCATCAGCACGCTTGCAGTAAGCGTGGGTAAAGCCCTTCCCAAATCTTCGTTTGTGAAGCCAAACCGTGATGATGATGGGTATCAAGTGATGGCCTTTGCTGTCTTAATTTGAAGAAAGAGTAAGTGTAGAAGCAAAAGTACACATACTGAGGAGAGGTGGTTAAGTCAGTGGCAACAACTTGGGTTTGAGACTGAAAGTTTGTAATACAGCAAGACCATCGTTTGAACTTGTCCTCCAGAAAGTTGTCCAGTAAAATCCATTCTGAGCCTTTCACCTGTTGCTGAGTGGGCTGAAACAGGAGTAATTTGGACTCTGTTAGGAATACCCTTCATCTTGACTGAAAGACTTAAAAATCAAAACCTTCCAGTTAGATTTCAGCACAAGTTATCTTCTAATTTTGTCACTGTGCAGGATTTAGCTGGATGAGGAATGACTGTAGCGTCTTGGAATGTATTTTCTGGAGTGAGAGTTTGCCGCTTCTTTCCATCTGCTGTTAGTTGGATATACAGCTTTAATGTCCCAGCATTAGAATGAAGGATGCCTTTTTATACCTGTCTGCTGGATTCTGGATGAAGGGAAGTGATTAACCTCCAGCCAGTCTGTCTCACATAGCTAAAATGTGGTAAAGGTTACATTATGAGCAGGGTTGTGCTGGTGAAACTAGTGCTGTGAAATGCACTGTTCCTGCTCCCTGGCTTTCCTTCACCTGCTCTCGTACATTAGCATAGTCTTTTAAGATTTAGCATTGGGTTGGAAATTGGTTCTCTACTGAAAAAAAAAAACAAAAAAACAACCCTATGTTGCTTGGGAATAGTGATTAGTTTTAGCTTTATTGATCAACAGTCCTTCAGAGAAAGGAAAATTGCATCAGTAAATTTCAAAGAAATGTAAGGAATTTTAGTGGCATTGGTGAAGGGGAAAAAGTACTGTTAGAACTGCAGTACATGTCAGAACATCTAACAGAAATAAAAATGTCCCTTCAAATTTAAGTAACAGGATTACTGAGATGGAAGAGACAACATTTACGTTGAAAAGGAAAGCTGTTAGTGGGCAGAAAAGTACTTAGAGAATGTCAGGACAAAGGTGGAACTAAATGCCTCCAATTTGGCCCTCTGTGGGGTGTTTCCAAGACTAAGAGTATGAAGACTGTATGCTTCCTGGGGGTTGATAGAAAGGGAAATCAACCACCCGGTTCCAGGAAAGCATGCTTATTAAATTTTTAAAATTGGCTTTCCAAGCTAGAAATCAAGAGATCAGCAAGTATCCATTTACACAATTGAGCAACAATGAAAATGGTTGGATTTTCAATCCTGTTCATAACTAGAGAAAAAAAAATTACTCCTTTTAGGTGAGAAATGTTTCTGTTGTGCTGCCTTACACAAAAAGTTTGGATTAGCTAGCACAATGACTGAAAATTCCAAGTATTAATTGAACAGATGATGGTGGTGATTAAATGACCTTTTATTGCTGTTACCCGTGACTTAGACTGTTCACTCAAAGAAAAAATGAATTTAGCGGAAAAAAGTTCTTATTCTGTGTGTTCTATTCTAGTGTTCTAAGTGTTCCCATTATGTTTGTTTTGTCAGCTTTTTTTGGACTGGTCTAATTGGCTTTATCTCTGAAAGAGACTTCTGGGAAGATCTAGGATTCCTTAAGAGGAGGCTGTGAATGGACATCCCTTACCAGGGATGTGTCATGTGTAAACAAGGATGTTAAATGGTATGTTCTGGGCTGGGACACCAGTTTCAGCTTACTCACCATGCATTCCCCCTGTATACTCAGTGAGAAACAAACACTTTTTCCTGTCCCACGTAACAGTTTAGTGTAACTGATAATCAGGTACAGTGTGTGTCATCTTCTCACTGTTTGAAATTCCTAACTGGAAGTAGTGGCTGCTGTTAAACTATATGTTACTCAGGTTGAAAGCTGCTACAGAGGTGTTGCTTACCCCAGCTTCTTATGGCAGTGATGTGGAAGTTGGAAAACTGCAAATTAGAGCTGACTTCAAATTGGAAATAAAGGTTTAAAATAAACACCTAATTCAAAGTCCAATAACTATTGTAGTGTTAATCGTGTTTAATGTCATGGGAGACCAAAGGTGCTCAATCGTCTTGATCCATCAAATGTAAAATATATAAATTCAGCTGGCCTCAAATGAGTAAAACAATGTTGAGGATTAGCCAGCAAGGGGAGAACTTTAACATGTCGAAGATCTGAGAGTCTTCAGCAGCCCTGGTCTCATGCATCTGTATAGGAATGACTCATCCTTCCAAAAGGGTTGGATACCTCCAATAAGGATGACTCCGTCTTCTGTTTTATCTGCACTACATTTAGCATATGTCATTTCAGCCATGAAAATGTCCTCTAGCCTGCATTTGCTGACCATTTGTAGTGATGCTAAAATATCAAGAATCAGCCAGTTGGGTTGTTACTGTTTCAGCTTGAAGTAATGTTTTAGCGCAATGGCAGGCTGTTTCATAGACTCATAGAATCACAGAACAGTTTGGGTTAGAAGGTACCTCTAAAGGTCATTTCATCCAACCTCCCTGCTGTAAGCAGCAACATCTTCATCTAGATCAGGTTTCTCAGAACTCCATCCAGCCTGGCCTTGAGTATTTCCAGAGATGGGGCTTCTACCTCCTCTCTGGGCAACCTGTGCCAGTGTTGCACCACATTCACTGTAAAAGATTTCTTCCTTAGATCTAGTCTAAATCCCCCCTCTTTTAGTTTTAAAACTATCAGCCCTTGTCCTGTTGCAACAGGTCTTGCTAAAAAGATGGTCTCCATCTCTCTTACAGGCCCCCTTTTAAGTATTGAAAGGCTGCAATGAGGTTTCCCTGGAGCCTTTTCTTCTCCAGGTTGAACAAACCCAACACTCTCAGCCTGTCCTCATAGCAGAGGTGCTCCATCCGTCAGTTCATTTTTGTGGCCAACACTGGACCCACTCCAACAGGTCCATGTCTTTTTGTGCTGAGGACTCCAGAGCTGGACGCAGGACTGCAGGTGAGATCTCATCAGAGTGGAGTAGAGGGGGAGAATCACCTTCCTTGACCTCCTGACCACGTTGCTGGGGATGCAGCCCAGGAAACAGTTGGCTTTCTGGCCTGTGAGCCCACATTGCTGGCTCATGTCCAGCCTTTCACCCACCAGCACCTCCAAGTCCTTCTCCACAGGACTGCTCTCAATCCCTTCATCCCCCAACCTGTATTGATACCAAGGATTGCCCTGACCTGGCACTTGGCCTTGTTGAACCTCAGGAGGTTCACACAGGTCCACTTCTCAAGTTTGTTCAGCTCCCTCTGAATGACATCTCTTCTCTCAGGTGTGTCAACTGCACCACCCAGACTGGAGTAATCTGCAAATTTGCTGAGGGTCCACTTGATCCCACTGTCCATGTCATTGATGCAGATATTAAACAGCACTGGTCCCAGTGTGGACCCCTTAGGGACACCATTTGTCACCAATATCCATCTGGACATTGAGCCACTGATTACTACCCTTTGGATTTGACCATCCAACCAATTTGTTATCCACTGAACAGTTCACTCATCAAATCCGTATCTTTTCAGTTTAGAGAGGAGGTTGCTGGGGAGGACCATGGCAGAGGCATTACAGAATTTGAGACAGATGACATCTTAACTCTCCCCTTGTCCACTGATGTAGTCATTCCATTACAGAAGGCTGGTCAGGCAGGACTTGCCCTTGGTGAAGCCATGCTGGCTGTCTTGAATCACCACCCTGTCCCCCATGTGCCTTAGCAGAGCTTCTAGGATCTTCCCATGATCTTCCCAGGCACAGAGGAGAGGCTGACAGTCAGGAGTTCCCAGGGTCCTCCTTTCTACCCTTTTTAAAAATGGGTGCAACATTACCCTTTTTCCAGTTGCCAGGGACTTTACCAGGACTTTTCAAGAATCATGGAGAGTGGCTTGGCAACTACATCAGCCAATTCCCTCAGGACTGGAGAATGCATCTCATCAGAGCCCATAGACTTAGTATGTTCAGGTTCCTCAGGTGGTCACGAAACTGATCTTCTCTTACAGTGGGAGGGATTTTGCTCCCTCAATCCCTGTCATGTGGTCTGTCCACTTGGGATGTGTGGAAAGAGAGGTTGCCAGTGAAGACTGAGGCAAAGAAGAAGTTGTGGAGGACCTCGGCCTTCTCCTTTTGCTACCAGTTTGCTATGTATTTGTTGTATTTGACCTTTCCCAATTACCATGGAGCAACCAAAAGAGCTATCTAGATAAACAAATTTAAACATGCTACATAATTTCTGGTTTTGTGTAGGTTTAATGATACAGGTCAGAAGACAATAGACCAAGATGGTTGTGGTGAAAACAGTACCAGTTGAGTGACACTCACATAAATTTTCCTGGCACTTCTTTCTTAAACCCTTTTCCGTACCTTTTGTTTTGCAGATCTAATTCTCTGCTTCATTCAGGGGCTTTGAGTAAAAGCAAAGCCTTTCTCTGACCAGGCAGTACTGTAAAACCCATGGAAAAGTGTGTGTAGCATGTTTTTTAGCATCCTAAAGGGAGATAGATCTGGGAAGTGCAATTTTGAATTAATATGCTGCAGCTGACAGATGGCGTATCTAGCCATACCATACAAAGGCTCCACTAGTCCTCAGAAAAGCCACTGATACTAGATTCGCCTTTCCACCTTCCAAGCTCTAAGGCAATGCTTTTGACACAACTTGATACTGCTTCTGAGTGTGAGATCATGTAAGTCCTCCCTATTATTTAGCTATGAAACACAGGACTTTTTTGCTGGCAAGTTCTTTATAGATTGGGATGCTCAAGTTTCAAGCTTTTACAGCAACGATCTTGTGCACATATCTGAGCCATTAGCTTGAGGAGGCTGTGTTATTCTGCTGAGGTCACTAGCACTTCAAACGTGCTCAAGAGCTGCTTCATGAAGTCTTTCCAGTTTGCTATCTATAGCAGAAGGTAGGTGCTGAATGCCACATCCGTCTCCAAGCCTTCTTTAACATTGTGTTTTCTTGGCCGTATCCACCAAAGAATATACTTGGTAATTTCTTTGTGCTGTGCAAATGTGTGCCGTGAACCTCATGTGCCTCAATTTACAGGTTTTTTTTTTTCCCCATTTGAAAATCTTTGTGGTTCACCCAGTCATACCAAAGTTACTTTAGTTATATTTCTTAACAGGGTCTGTCTAGCCAGACCCTATGGCTCTTCCATCCCCTTTAACTGCTCTCAAAGCCCCAGGCAATTCTCTGTCTCTTCATGTCCTCAAGCACAAGAAGGTCACCTGAGGGAGGATTTTTGGTCTCTGGCTGTGCTGTTCACTAATGCCACTGGTCTTGATCTTTGCAGGCAGTCATTTCTGCTTGTATGCTGCTTGCTGGACGATTTGCCGTAGGTCAGATGTAGAAGGACTCTGCTGATGAGAGTCCAATCAAGAAACAAGTGGCAAGAGGGAAGTAGCAGATGCCTGTAGGGTTTGTACTTTGCCACTGAGCCATCACACCAGGAGTGGGATTCAGAAACCCTGCTAATGAGTCATGCGCCAGTATGGAGGGGACCTCGGAGATTTCAGCAGGGTTGCTGTGGAAGAGTATACAGGCTGTTGTGTGAGTCACAGCATGAGACAGTAAATTTGCACCACAGGACCAAAACCCTGCCAATATAATTCAATGGGAACTTTGTCTACCTGCATCATTCTGCATAGTGTGCTTTTTCCCTTTAGGATTCTTCTGATTAAGTATACCTTATTTTTTCAGTCTAGAAGTACTCAGACAAAAGATGCTGTTTCAGGGGAGAAACCCTCAAGTACTGTGTGTTGTGCATTATGGTGAATAATAGGCATCTTGCTTTGTCTCAAAAGAACATAGCAAACTGAAGCTTACGCTTCTTAAAAGGGGTCTCTAATTGGAGTCTTTTGTCTGTGGAGAGAGATGGAGGGAAAATAACTCATGTCAGGTTGTCTTGACCTTACTCTACAGTTAGAAGCTAATGATTTTGGATGTGTTGAAACACCTTTAAAATAGTTTTAAGCATAATCATGTAGAAATCACCACATATTAAGTCACTTGAAATGACTAATTCTCTCTGGGAAGCTTGCCGACACCCTTTCTGTCTGTTTAGGAAAAGTTAGTGAAGAACTAAGGGAACTGATCAAAAGAGTACCAGCAATTCATGTTACCTGCAGGCTCTGGAAGACTGGAACTTCCCAAGCCAACTAAACTTGAAGCAAATGAAAATGGGGATGGATATCATCAAACCCTTAGTCTATAGCTCATTCAAACAATGCAAATACCTCTTTTTAAAAAATCATCCGCTGCTGTGGATGTGTGCAGTGAAATCCTTGTCATAACAGTCCTGATTGCCTGCCCTCTGATTACTTCGTGCCACATCTGCATCTTTGCCAAGAGGTAGCAGTTGATCCTGGAAAACATTTCCAGGCATATGGGTGATGAGAAAATAACCGGCAGCAGTCAGCATGGATTGAGGGTGCGGGGAAAGCCGTAGCTGACTTCTACAATGAAATGTCTGGCCTGGTAATTGAAGTGAGAGTAGTGACTATCATCTACCTGGATTTCATTAAGGCCTCTGGCACTGTCTCCCATATGATCCTCATAGACAAGCTGTTGATATGTGGGTTGGATGAGCAGACAGTGAGGTGGACTAAAAACTGGCTGAATGGGCAGACCCAAAGGGTGGTGATCAGTGGCATGACATCTAGCTGGATGTCAGTGACTAGCAGTGCACCCCAGCGGTCAATACTGGGTCCTTCAACATCTTCATTATTGGTCTGGATGATGAAGCAGAGCATGTCCTCCAGAATTTTGCAGATGACAAAAAACTAAGAGGAATTGCTGATAACAGATGATCTTGCTGTCATCCAGAGGGACCTCAACAGGCTGGAGAAATGGGCTGTCAGGAACCTGGTGGAATTCAACAAGGAGAAATACAAAGTCCTGCACCCGAGAAAAAACATCCCCAGACACCAGTGTATATGCTGGGGGCTGCCCAACTGGAAATTAGCTTGGGAGAATAGAACCTGGAGGTCCTGGTGGATGCTAAATTGAACATAAGCCACCACTGTGCCCTTGTGACAAAGAAGGCAAATAGTATCCTGGACTACATTAGGAGGAATGCTGCCAGCCAGTTGAGGGAAGTGATCCTTCCTTTCTACTCTGTGCTGCTGAGGCCACACCTGTAGTATCGTGTTCAATTCTGGGCTCCTCAGTGCAGTAGGGAACAAAACATGTTGGAGAGAGGCCATTGAAGGGCCATTAGATAGCTGAGGAAATGGAGCACCTCTCCTGTGAGAAAAGACCGAGAGAGCTGGGACTGTTCAGCATGAAGAAGAGGAGGCTCAGGGGG
>NW_010417923.1:0-384 GCF_000710305.1 Buceros rhinoceros silvestris | reverse complement strand
TCACCCACAGCTCTTGCCTCACCCACTAAGCGGGTCGCCTTGTCAGTGAAGGAGATCAAGTTGGTCCAACAGGACCCCAAGCTTACAGAGCCAAGCTTACAGGGCCTGATCGCCTGCTTGTCTTGTAGATGCTGTGTGATGGCACTCCGGAAGATTGCCTGTTGTCGGTGTGGAGAATCTTTCCTCTACCTCTTCATCCTGGTGGGAATGTTGGGGCTTTGGGGTGGCCTATAGCAGACTCCCACCGAGATGTCCGCCCTATTGGCACTTCCCCTCTTTCTAACCCATAAACGCTCCACCCTTTCGTCACCATTATTGATCTCTAGACAATCAAAACTCCTCCTAACACACCAGGCCACTCCCTGCCCTCTTCTTTCTCAAACT
>NW_010417922.1:30779-84462 GCF_000710305.1 Buceros rhinoceros silvestris | reverse complement strand
GACCCTTAACACTTCCCAAACGTTCTCATGTTACTTAAACTGCAAACTTCCTTTGGAATTGAATTATTTTATTATTCCTGAGCCACCTGCACAATGAGTGATGTAATGCCCATATACAATTGTAGCAGTACTTACCAAACACTTTTACAGAAATGGTTGCAGATTTTTTTCCTGATTGATTTTCAGCTTCAATGATGTATTTTCCAGCATCATACCGAGTAACTTTATCCACGATAAGCAGAGTGTAGCTGTCTGTAGTATCAATAATAGCTCGACTTACAAGGTCAACACCCTCCTTGCTCCATGTGATTACAGGAGCAGGTCTGCCAGATACTGAAACCATCAGGCGCAGGGAACCACCAGCTCTGACTGTAACTGTCTTCTTCAGATCATCAGCAAGCTCAAGCTCAGGTGTTTCTGATGAAGGGTGTAAGAAACATGGAATTGAGTAATCTTTTAGTAGTTCTAAAGGAAAATATAATAATTCCTTAAAATATACATTAAGTTTTCAAATTACCTATTCTTTCCACAGGTTCTATTTCTGCTGATGATTCACTAAATTCACTCATACCATTGACATTTGTAGCAGCAACTCTGAATTGGTATTTCTGAGATGTTTTAAGACCAGTCACGGTGAACTCAGCATTCCTGAGAGTGGCAGTTGTATGTGGTCGATACCACTGTTCAGTACCTTCATCTTTCATTTCAAGCACATAGCCTAAGATGTCAGCACCACCGTCATACGTGGGCTTTGACCAGGCTAAACTTATGCTGTGCTTAGTAGTATCCACAACTCTTGGAGCTGAAGGTGGAGCTGGAGTATCTTTGAAAAAGAAGAAAATGCATTTAGCTTTGGTGTAGGAAACATTTTACAGTTAAAAACAATTTCTAAACAGCTAATGCAGGAAGTGCATTTAAAATGAACTATCACTGCTTTGCAGCTTATTCTAATACTAGCTAGTTCAGTGAGATCATGTGTGGTTTTGGGTATCTTAGTCGAAATGTCGACATGGTTTTATGTTCCATTATTATAAGTAAATATTAAAATATGTTTTAAATGTGGTAACTCACATGATGGCTCTTTACATAACATGTATTGTGAAGCTTCGCTAGGCTCACTGTTCCCAGCAGCGTTCACAGCAGTGACACGGAACTGGTACTGGCTGCCTTCCATGAGACCAGTGACTTTCAGTCTGGTATCATAAATGGTGTAATCCCTGTTCACTCGTGTCCAGCGCAGACTTTTCCTTTCACGTTTGTCCACAAGATAGTCCTTAATCTCACTGCCACCATCTGATTCTGGTTTTGTCCACTGAATAATTATATGTTCCTTGCCGACACTCACTTCTTCAGGAGCACCAGGCTGTGTTGGGATAGCTGTTTTTTTTTAAAAAAAGGTGAAAAAAATATTTAACAAACTGTTTATCTATGAGAAATATTCCACAAATTCTGATGCAAATGGAAGCTAGTAACACTCACTGAAAGAATTCCTGGCAATCACAGGTTCTGATTCAAGTGGAACACCTGGTCCGTATTTGTTGACAGCTCTCACACGGAAGATGTATTCGTTATTTTTAATAAGTTTTGTAACCACATGGGATAAAGTCTGGCATTCAGCCTCAACAATGACCCAGTGAAGTCTGCTGGTTTCACGTCTTTCTACAATGTAGTGAGTGATCTGTGCACCTCCATCTTCCTCAGGAATGTTCCATGCCAGAGTACATTTCTCTTCTGTTACTCTGCTAACTGAGATTTTGCCTGCACATGGACCTGGTGAATCTGGGTAGAGATGAAAGTAAGTATTGTTTTTAGCAGCTAAGGAAAAGTGTCTCACTCTTCAATGAGTTGAAAGAACGTGGGGTTTTTTTAGTAAACTAAGTATGAATATTAATCGTGGGATACATACCAAGCACTTTGACAAGAACAGAAATTTGTTTCATGCCGCTGGCATTTTTGACAGTTAGAGTATATTTTCCACTATCGCTTCTGTCACAGAACTTGATAACAGCGATGGCTCGTTTGCTGGTGTATTGCAGAGAGATCTTTTCACATAGATCTAATTCCTTGTCACCTTTGGACCAGAAGACTTTTGGTTCTGGTTTCCCACCAATGGCTGCATTGAGAACAAGATCCGTTCCAGCCCTAATGGTCACGACTTCTCCCTGCAGTCTGGCGTCGAGTTCAGCCTTTGGTGGTGCTGTTATAAGGAAAAAGAGATTAAAAACAAATTACGTTACAGTACTAAAAATAGAACTTTATGGTTTTAAATGTTCCGAGTGAATATTGCTTACAGTATTCATCTTTGCAAACAACAGCACCAGTCGATTCAGATCCTTTGCTAATCACTCCAGCGGCATTCTTTGCTAATACGCGGAATTCATATGCCTCATCTTCACTAAGAGCTGTCACAGTAAAAAAGTTTTCTGAGACAATGGTATAATTGCATTTCAGCCAGCGTCCATCTCCAGATTCACTATATGGTTTGCGTTCTATAATATATCCAATAATTTTGCTTCCACCATCATAAAGAGGTGCTGACCAGCTGAGTGACACCGTAGATCTGGTGACATCTGTTACTTCTGGTCTTCCTGGTGGATCTGGAAGAATAAAACAGAAAAATGAGAAAGGCTATTCTATTTCAGCTTAAATACCAACACATCTCTAAAAAGAATACTTACCAACAGGATTTTGAGCCACTACAGGTCTGGAAGCTTCACTGGCTTTGCTAACACCTGCAGCATTTAGAGCATAGGTTCTGAACTGATATTCTAGTCCTTCCACCAGTCCTGTGATTTTATAGTTGCATTCACAGCACGGCACTTTGTTCTCTTTCACCCAAAGGATGGTGTTGCGCTCCTTCTTTTCAACCCAATATCCAATGACTTTGCTGCCACCATCATGATAGGGTTCCTCCCACCGAATGGCCATGGCAGTTGCAGACACAGAATAGACTTCTGGCCTTGAAGGTGGGCTTGGTGGGACTAAACACGTAAAAAGATGGGAGGAAAATATTAGTTATTACAAATACCTCAGTCAGAGGAAAAGAACAAATTTCGAAAAGAGTTTCACTTACCGAATGGATGCTCAGCCACTATTGGTTTTGATTCAAGAGGTTTGCTCACTCCAAATCTGTTTTCTGAGCTTACTCGGAAACTGTACTCCTGGTATTTTGTGAGATGAGTGACTTTGATCTGTGTACGTTTCACACTGGAATTTACCAGCTGCCATGCTGTTGTGCCAGATTCACGTTTCTCTACAATGTAGTTCGTAATGTCACTGCCACCATCATCTTCAGGTTCTTTCCAGGTCAACACACAGGATTCAGCAGAGACAGATGATATTTCAATTGGGCCAGTGACAGGACCTGGCCTTCCTATGACTACCACTGTGACAGTAAACGTTTTCACACCAGCAGTGTTTTCAAGTGTGAGATAGTATTTACCAGAGTCACCTCTCATACTGTCCTTTACAGTCAATGTGGTTCTGTCTTTTGTTGTCTTGATGGACACTCTCTCGGTTTCCTTCAGCCTCATCTCCTCAAGTTTCCATGTCACTTTTGGGGCTGGACGTCCACTGATTGGTATATCAATAGTAAAGGTGCTTCCAGCCTTGCATGTTATGAGCTGTCTGCTTATGTCGCTGAGATCTGCTGTTGGTTCAATCTGTGGCTCTTTAATAATAACAGAGGAGAAAGCTTCTCTTGGCTCACTGTAGCCAGCATTGTTCCTTGCCTTGACCCGGAACTCATATTCAGTGTTCTCCACAAGGCCTTCAACAGTGAAAGTAAGTTGTTTGGTTTGTCCAGCTTGAATCCAGGAGTCAGACCCTTTTTGTTTCATTTCAAGAAGGTATCCAGTAACACGGCTACCACCATCATGATCAGGTTTAAGCCAAGCTAAAACTACAGAAGATTTGGTTGTATCAACAATATCAAGTCTCTTAGGTGGAGCAGGTTCTTCCGTGGCTACAACTGGTTCTGCTAATTCACAGGGTTCACCTACACCATATTCATTTTCTGCTGACACTCGATAGTAATACGGCACACCTTCTGCCAGATCGGTGACCTTAAAGATTTGTCGAGTACATTTTGAGCTCACCACTTGCCAGCTACGACGGCTTGCTTCCCGTTTTTCCACAATGTAGTGATGGATACGTGAACCTCCATCCAGGACAGGAGCATCCCACATTAAAGTAATAGATCTTCGAGTCACATCTTTAAATGTAATAGGACCTGGTGGACCAGGTGTGTCCAAAACCTTGACAGTAAATGCAATAGACTTACTTCCACTGTTGTTTTCGACAGTAAAGACATACTTGCCAGCGTCGTTTCTATTGCATTCCTCCACAGTCAATGTGCTGAATGAATCAGTTGTTTGAATATCAGCACGCAAGCTAAGATTAGCATCTGCTTTGGACCACACAGCAGTAGGAACAGGTCTTCCAGAGAAGGCAATAAATAAGCGAATGCTTGCACCAGCTCTTACAATATGAGTCTGCTTGAAGTTTGCATCGATATCGATCTCAGGTGCAGAAAGCCTGTCTACAGTTTGGACTGAAGCAGCAACTTCACAACTTTCTCCTTTGCCAGCACCATTGACAGCACTAACTCTGAATTTATAGTGTTCTCCTGCCTCCAAATCAACAACGGTATATTTAGTAGCAAGAACAGTCTCTGCATTGACTTTCTGCCATGCTTCGAGATCAGCTTTGCACATCTCAATGATGTACCCAATTATTTCCATGCCTCCATCAAAAACTGGCTTGGTCCACTCTAAGCTTACACTAGTCTTTGATGTATCTGTCACCTTTACAACATTAGGAGCACTTGGTGGGCTGACTGGTTCTCTACATTTAATCAGCTTTGAAACATCACTTGGAGGTCCAACTCCTGCAGCATTTTCAGCCATGACATGGAATTCATACTCATTGCCTTCAATAAGGCCAGTTACTCTGTATCTGTTCTCCATAATGGGCCTCTTACTGGTTACTTTAACCCAGCGCATGCTCTTCTTTTCTCTTCTTTCTAGAATATACTCATTTATATCACTTCCGCCATCTGATTTTGGTCTTGCCCAAGTGAGTGTGATACTGTCTCCTGTTACATTGGTAGGCTCCGGAGTTCCTGGTGCATCAGGGAGAGCTTAAAAAAAAAAAAAATGTAATTAGAAAGACAAAGTGGTGACTCCACAGTTATTTCTACGGCAGGAGGTGGAAACTTACTGTAAGGTATTTGTGCGATAACTGGATCAGACTCCAGTGGTCTGCCAACCCCAAATTTGTTCACTGCAGAGACACGGAACTGGTACTCATTGCCCTTGATTAGTTTAAGTGCTGTGTAGGTGCAAGCTTCACATTTATCTTCAACTAATGCCCAAGCAATTCTGCTGGTTTCACGTTTTTCAATTATGTAGTGGGAAATAGAAGCGCAACCATCATTAGCCGGAGGCTCCCACCATAATGTGACTTTTTCTCCAGTAATGTTTGTGAATCGTATTGGTCCACCAACTTTTCCTGGTGTGTCTGCAATTTTAAAGGTTCAGAGTTATAATTTGCTGGCACTTAGAATAAAATATTGATTTTAAAGGAGCATGCTGAGAGTGTTTGGTGCAGTACCTTGTACTCTGAAGGTAATATCTTCTCGTTTAGTGCCCGATGCATTTTTGGCTTCTACTGTGTACACTCCACGATGATCCCGGGTAGCATCTCTAATGAAGATTGTACTATATCCAATATCTGTAGTTATTTCTATATTCATTATTTTCTCAATCTCCTTACCATCCTTAAACCATGTCACTTTAGGTACTGGGCGTCCTTTGATTAAAGCTTTAAGTCTAATGCTCTCTCCAGCTTTAACAGTAAGGCCTTCAAAGTGCTCAGGGCCAAATTCAATTGTTGGAGCAACTGAAAAAGGAAAATATAATTCAAATCCCATATAGATAAGTATTTTTCCCCATACTCTTTTTAATATACTAATTATAAAATATTGTGATATATAGAGAACTCTTTCATTTAGAAATTGGCGTTCTCTAAAAAGCAGTTATTATATGAACTAAAAACTTATTTTTCCTGTAAGCACAGTGTATCGTATTAACAATAATTGAAAGACACCAGTAATATTTGCTGTTATAGTATGCCAGGCTACCATTTCTGAATTAATGATTCAGTGCATCAGGATATTACAGTTTATGATTCCTTTCCAACTTTGCTTCTGCTGCTTCATATCCAACACAAATGTAGAGTGGCCGTGCCTTTCAGCAATTGATTACATATGTCTGCCAGATTTGGGTCTTTAATTTACACCCTCCCATTTTGGAGTATGAACAGAAATGTTCTGAGTTGACTGGAAGGACCTCAGTCAAACAGTTCTTGCCCTCTTGGCCTCCCTTTTCCCGTCAGTACAGCCAGAAGCTCTAGCTGGCTTCAGTACCCAAACAGAAGCACATTAAGAAATAATTCTTACCGTTTTCATCTCTGGTCATGATATAGCCCGAAGACTGTGAAGGCGGGCTGATGGTACCAACAGCGTTTCTTGCAAGCACTCTGAATTCATATCGGTCACCTGAACTGAGTCCCGTAACTGTATATTGGCATTCACTGACATCAGTAAAGTTACATCTGAGCCAACGGTCTTCACTTCCTTGCCGTTTCTCAATGCTGTAAGCCACAATCTTACTGCCTCCATCACGCAGTGGGGGGGTCCATTTAAGAGTGACTGTTTCCCTGGTGACATCAATGTAATCCGGAGTACCAGGTGGGTCTGAAAGGAAAATAATTAAAATGCATTTTTATTACTGCTCACCATAGTCTACAAAATGAAAATTTTCTTGGATGTGTGAGGGATCATTCACTCACCCACTGGAGAGACTGCCAAAGTAAATTTGCTTGGCTCGCTAGGTCGGCTTAGACCTGCAGTGTTTTCAGCGTATACTTGGAACTGGTAATCCAGGCCCTCAAGTAGTCCAGTAATCCTGTATTCTCTGCTAGATATTAATGCAACGTTAACCTTCTGCCACAAGATACTGTTTCTTTCCTTCTTCTCAACATGGTATCCAATAATCTCTGAACCACCATCATAAACGGGAGCATCCCAAGATATGGTCATTCCATCAGCAGTTACGTTGTATACAACAGGCTTGCCCGGGGCGCCTGGTGGTCTAAACTGATGCTTTGCCACAACATCTGCTGAGACAAGAGGTGGGCTCACGCCATATCTATTTTCCGCACGAACTCTAAACTGATATTCAGTGTCTTTAACAAGGTTTGGTACTTTGAAAGTTGTTCTTGCAGCACTTGAACACACCAGCTTCCAGTTCATTTGTGAAGTTTCTCTCTTCTCAATACTGTAGCCAGTAATTTCTCCTCCCCCATCATCTTCAGGAGGTTCCCATGACAAAACTACACTATCTGCTTTGATTTCTTCTAGTCTTAGAGGTCCTTTTGGCTTAGATGGAGGGCCAAGAGTGATGACAGTGATTGCAAATGTTTTTCTGCAGACTACGTTATCAAGAATTAAAGTATATTTCCCACCATGCTCCTTTTTCACATTCTTGATGCTTAAACTTATCTTGTTTTCAGTTTTCTTGTAACGAAGATGTTCAGTTTCTTTAAGAGGGAGGTTGTCCTTGAGCCAGCTCATTGATGGCTTAGGTTTACCTTTATAAGGCAATTCGATGTGCAGGTTATGTCCAATTCGTACTGCAATTTGACCTCCAGGAATATCAGAAAGGTCGGCTTCAGGTGTTATTATATATTCTTTCACTGTAATGGGTCCAACAGTAACAGCATCACTCATGCCTTTTTCATTTTTAGCAAAGACTCTAAATTGCATGACAGAAAGCTCTTTAAGTTTTTCAACTTCAAATTCACAGCTCTTGCTTGTGCCTGCATATGTCCATTCTTTTTCTTCCTCCAGTTTCTTTTCAATAACATAGTCCGATATAATGCTACCACCATCATAGTCAGGTTTGCTCCACTGCAATTTAACGGAAGTCTTTGTAGAATCTTTCATGGCTAGGTCTCTTACAGGTCCAGGTACGTCTGCAGCTTTTACTGGTTCAGATGTTTCACAAGGTTCACCCAGTCCAATTTCATTTTCAGCGAGAACACGGAAGAAGAATGCAGTCTTCTCTGATAGGTTAGTTAGCTTAAAGGTGGTATGAGAACAACGTGTTGTTACAGTTGACCAGGCCCTCTTTGTAGCATCTCTTTTTTCAACAACATAATTTGTTATTTCAGAACCACCATTAATGAGAGGTGGCTCCCACACCAGTGTAACTGTGCCACGAGAAACATGCTTAAGCTGCAGCTTCTGGCAGGCAGATGGTGTGTCAAGTACTTTTACATTCACAAATGATGACTTTGCTTCTCCGACTCCATTTTCAATTGTAAGAACATATTTTCCTGTATCATTTCGTGTAACTTGAGGAACAGTAAGTAGTGTAGATGATTCTGTGTTCTGGATGATATATCTTTCATCAATCCCAAGGTTCTTGTCACCCTTTCTCCATGTAACTGTTGGAGGAGGTCTTCCTTTGAATGGAATCATTATTTGCACATCTTCACCTGCTTTAGCAACAATAGAGGTCCGTAGAGCAACATCCAGATCAATCTCTGGGGCCACTGTGGAAGTAATTAAAAATTAATAATGTATACTTGGAATGTAAAAGAAGAAATGCTTTGAAAAAAAGCCAAAACACAGAAAAATAATAAATCACTGAAAGGTACAGTACCAAGAATATCTTTAGCTTGAACAGGTTCTGTCATTTCAATAGGCTCTCCTTGTCCAGCAGAATTTACAGCAGACACACGGAAATAATAATTAACACTTGGCTGAAGATGGGATACAACATATTCAGTTGTTCTCACTTCTCCCTTCACACTGACTACAGTCCATTCTTGTTCTTCACCTTCCCTTTTCTCCACCACGTAGCTGGTAATTGGACTTCCTCCATCATAAGCAGGTTTAATCCAGCCTAGCGTGACAGATGTCTTGGTCGTATCCACGACCTTCAGCTTTGTTGGTGAGCCTGGCTTATCTGTAAGTGATAGTTTACAGCGGAAAACAAAATAATCAGAAGCCATATTTAGGATTAATCATAAAGAGGAGTAAAATCTGCCCTCAGTTACATTGGTGTGATCCCATTCTAACTGCCCATTGTCCATTAAATTATAACCAATTAGAAATACTGCATGTTGTATCTTACCAACAGGATCTGCAGCTTTGTAGAAGTCAGATGCTTCAGAGAATGGTCCTTGTCCAGCTGCATTGACAGCACAAACTCGGAAATGATATTCACTGTTCTCAGTCAGACCTGTTACTTTCTGTCTGGTGTCCCGAATGGTTTCTTTAGTAACCTTGAACCAACTTAGACTCTTTTTGTCACGTTTTTCAAGAAAATATCCTGATATTTCACTGCCTCCATCAACAGTGGGTCTACTCCAGACAACAGTCATAGAATTCTTGGTTATCATTGTGGCTTCTGGTATACCAGGCGGTCCAGGTGTAACTGAGTAAAGAAAGGTCAGTAGATCAGTACTACTTACAAATAATACACAAGATGATTCAGTTGCATAAGTTATTTTACATGTTCCTTACCAAATGAATTTTTGGCTATAACTGGTTCAGACTCCAGAGAATCACCAACTCCAAACTTGTTCACACCACGGACACGGAACACATATTCATTTCCTTTGATGAGTTTTGTTGTAGTTTCAATACATCCCTCCACTTTTTCTGAAACTAAAGACCATACAACCCTACTTGTCTCCCGCTTTTCAACAACATAGTGTGTTACAGGTGCACCACCATCATCTGCTGGTGGGTCCCACATTATTGTAATCTTTTCAGCAGTGACTGTCTTAAACTGTATAGGTCCACTTGGGGGTCCTGGCTTGTCTGTGGAAGGCAGAAGAAAGAAGGTGTTAAGTATTTATTACTGAATAATTTTTTAGTAGTATAATACAGTTGTATCTCAAGACATACCAAGTATCTGTACTCTAACATGGGCTGATGCTGAACCCATGGCATTCTTCAGTTTTAATTCATAGGTGCCACTGTTGAGTCGAGTTGCATCCTTGATGAGTATAGAAGCAAATTCTGTTGTGTTTTCAATAGACACTACTGCACTGGTTTGTATCTCGCTGCCGTTTTTGAACCATTCAATTGTGGGTATAGGCTTGCCTGAGATGCCTAGTTTTAGCTGAACTGAAGTTCCTGCTTTGTATTTCACCAATTCTGTATATTCTGGTGGCACATCGATTTCAGGTGCACCTTAAGAAAAAAAGAGTTAAAACCATACTTTTTTTAGAGTTGTATTTAATAAAAATGAAAATAAAAGTTCTTTATTTAAGCTAATAGTAACAGGCATTTTATAAATACAGATCAAAGTAAAGGTAGCGTGTATAACTTAAATGGCAAACCTAGAACAAGTTAGAGCTAATCCTACCAAGAAAAGGATACCTCATGTATAAATATAACCACTTTGGCCATGGAGCAGACTGTTCTGTTCCTCAAATAATAAAGATAGCACAAGACTTTAAAAATGCAGGTGTGGCCAAAGATACACATTACGATCACGTCCAAATAGTTCACAGTTATTCAAGCTTATTGAGTCAATCACTGGAAACTAGCCTTCCATATTTAAAAGACTATGGTTCTACAAAACAGTGCTTCCTTCAAGCTTCGTAGTACCACAAAATGGTACTGTTATCTGATTGCAGAACACTTACCGTATGTATCAACACATGTGATAGGACCCACAACATCTGAGGGATTACTAATGGAGCCAACAGCATTCTTAGCAAAGACCCGGAATTCATACCGGGAATTCTGTGTCAGACCAGATATTGTGAACTGAGTCTCAATGACATTGGTGAAGCTAGCCTTTGTCCATCTGCCATCCGGAAGATCACGCTTTTCTACAATGTATCCAGTGATCTTGCTCCCACCATCAAATGCTGGCTTCTGCCATGACAGCGTGATAGCAGTCTTGGAAATATCCGTGACACGAACATTTCTTGGTGGTTCTGCAATAGGAAACGTAAAAGTATTGATAATGAGTAACAGCTATTTTGGGTATTGGCTTACTGTACAGGACAGAATATCATGGGGGGGTGGTGGGGATGGTGGTGGGGGAACAGCACTGCTTAAATGACCGGGCTTCTTTATTTTCTAGGGAATACATACCACAAGCATCAATTGCAAGGACTGGATCAGAAGGATGACTTGCTTTCCCAATGCCAGCTGCATTTTCTGCATAAACTTTAAATTCGTAAATAAGGCCAGCGCTGATGGTGGTGACTTTGAAGTGAGTTGTGCGAATGAGGGTCTTGTTAGCCTTTTGCCATAATATGCTATTCCTGTCTTTCATTTCCAGGTGGTATCCAATGACTGCACTGCCACCATTAGTGACGGGTTCATGCCATCCAACAGTAATACTCTCTCGGGTTACATTCATGACCCATGGTGTGGAAGGAGGGCCGGGGGTAGCTGATAATCCAAAAGAAGTGATTAATTATTAACAAAATTGTATTTTCAACTTTCCAATGTCAGAGTATTAATACATCAGCCTATAGTTTGAGAAGCATATTACTCACTGTAAGGAAGCTTGACAACCACGCATTGTGAGTCTATGTGATCACTGATGCCGAAGCGGTTCTCAGCTTTGATGCGGAATTGGTATTCTTCTCCTGTTGTGAGCTTCATAATTTTGATAACAGTTCTAGCAACGGTTGCAGACACTTCAGACCAAGCAGCGGTACTTGTTTCTCTTTTCAGTACAATATAGTTGGTAACTTGACTTCCACCATCATAAGCTGGTGGCTGCCATCTGAGTGTTACACTCTCTTCAGTGATATCACTAAGGACAACAGGACCAACAGGAGGACCTGGTCTATCCAGCACAACAATATTAACAAATGATTTTGTGGTGCCACTTGAGTTGGCAGCTGTAATGTCATATCTGCCAGCATCAGCAGCTACACTTTCTTTAAGGTTAATGATGAGACTTTCTGCAGTGGTTTCTGTGTGAAATCTCGTGGTGGGTTTCAGTGGAACACCATCTCTAGACAATGTCACCTTTGGCACCGGCTTTCCAGAAACTGGAATTTCAACTTTCAGGTTCGATCCCGCTCGAATATACACAGTGTTATGGGGGAAGCCCTTCATGTCAATCTCAGGAGATTCTGAAAAAGAAAACGTTTTCAAGCCATTAAAAAAAAAAGTGTTCTCTCTTTTAAAATATGAATGCAATTTAATGTGGATCAACTTTTGTTTCATGTCAGGAAGCATACCTAATTGTTCTTTAACTGTAACAGGGAGCAGTAGTTCCTTAGGATCACTTAAACCAGCTTGGTTTTCTGCGGATACCCTGAAGAAATAGTCAACATTCTCCTTAAGACCATGGACAACATGATGAGTTGTCTTTACAACTGCACACTTAACCCATTTTTGCTGTCCTTTCTCAAGAGCTTCAATGAGGTAGCTCACAATTCTGCTTCCACCATCATGTTCTGGTTTTAGCCATGAAAGAGAAACACTGTCCTTTGTGACATTTGTTACTCCAAGTCTTTCTGGTGGGCTGGGTTTTTCTGAGAAAAAAAAATGCAACAAGTTAAACAATATAGCAAGTATTTACTTTTTATATTAGCAATTACACAGAATGCTATCTGGATTGAGAAAAATGTGGTTTTAAATTAACTTGCATATTAGAAAACTTCAAGTAAAAGGCAAGCATAATTTAAAATTTGAGCTATTAGCTCTTTTTCATTTGTTAAACCACAGACATACCACAAAATTATCTTTTTTACTGTAAACAGATTTAACGCTTCCTATATAATTTTGAAATAAATGTTTAAAATATGTATTGTTTTAAATATTTACAAATATTTTCCTTAGTAAAACATACCTGTTATTTTTGTTCCCTCCTTGGTCTCACAAGGCACTCCAACTCCATACTCATTTTCTCCAGCAACCCGGAAGTAGTAAATGGCACCTTCTTGCAAGTCAGTCACTTTGTAGGACAGGCGATGACAATTGTTCGTCACAGTGACCCATGCTTTTTTGCTAGCTTCGCGTTTTTCAATAACATAGTTCTTCACAGGTGCTCCACCATCATTGTCAGGAACATCCCAAGATAACACAGCAGAATCTTTAGTTATGTCTTTTGCTGCAATATTAGATGGTGGGCCAGGAGTATCAAGAACTTTGACAATTAAAGTCAAGGTAGCAGTGTTCAGGATGTTTTGCAATGTTAACGTGTATTTTCCAGAATCATTTCTTGTTGCTTTTTCAATAGTAAGAGATGTGCAATTTTCTGAAGTATCAATGCTTGCTCGTGTACGGAGGTCAGTGTCTGCTTTGTGCCATGTTACATTTGGGACTGGTTTGCCTCTAAAAGGAACAGTCATTGTGAATGATCCACCAGCTTTTACAATTAAAGTCTTCCGCATTTCACTGTCAATGTCAAAGGCAGGTTCTTCTTCTCTTTCTTTTGCCACCTGAGGATCCGAGACATCACTTGGTTCACTGACACCCATTTTGTTAATGGATTTCACTCTAAACACATATTCAGAGCCTGATGCTAATCCAGTTATGGTGTATTCTGTGCCTCTTAGATTCTGAATAGCTGTTGTCCAGTCAGTTTCATCAGTTTTCTTGTATTCAACTGTGTATCCCGTTACTGGAGCACCTCCATCATACAGTGGCTTTGTCCAACCAATTGTGATACTGGATTTTGTAGAATCCATAATCTTAGGTTTAGATGGGGGAGATGGCAAGAAGATTGGATCTTCTGCCCGAATCAATGGGGTGGCTTCACTTGGAAGACTGAGGCCAGCAGCATTTTCTGCATAAACCCGGAATTCATATTCACATCCTTCACGGAGACCAGATGATTTCACTCTTAAATCATAAACTGGCTTCTTGTTTACACGAATCCATCTTAGGCTTGTTTTCTCACGCCTTTCAATTACATAGCCAGAGATCTCATTGCCTCCATCAGACTCAGGTCTTGCCCAGCACAGAGTTATTGAATCTTTGGTCACACTAGTGATCTCTAAAGATGTAGGTGGACTTGGAACTGTAAATGGATCTAGGGCTTTGACAGCAACACTTTCTAGAGGCTCGCCAACACCGTATTTGTTAACTCCCATCACTCTGAAAATATACTCATTACCCTTCAGTAGTTTTGTTACTTTACAGGATGTTGTTCTAAGCTCTCCTTCACAAAGTGTCCATGCAAGTCTGCTGGTCTCACGTTTTTCCACAATATAATAATCAATATCTGCACCGCCATTTTCTTGAGGGGATCCCCATGATAAATGGCACTTTTCAGCAGTAAGGCCATTTATTTCCAATGGGCCTGCAGGTGGGCCAGGTCTATCAAGTACTTTGCAATTAATTGCCAAAGATCTTGTTCCTGCAACATTTTGTAAGGTTAGTACATACTGTCCTGAATCACCTCGGATACAGTCCTTAATGGTTATTGAAGTTGTGTGATCTGTTGAGGCTATTTCAACTCTAGCTTTTCCTTCAAGCTCTTTGCCATCCTTTGTCCATGAAATCACTGGTATTGGCCGTCCTGCAATATCAGCATTGACTTTAAACACTTCTCCAGCTTTCACAACTACATCCCTGAATTTGGCATCCATCATAATTCTTGGAGCCTCTACATCATCTTTTACAGTCACAGGTCCAGTTGATTCAGATGGCTGACTGAAGAGTCCAGCAGCGTTCTTTGCAATCACACGGAATTCATATCGTTGGTCTTCTGTAAGTCCACCGACGTCAAAGTATGTTTCTTGCACATTAGTAAAATTACACTTTAGCCAACGACCATCCGGTAGCTCTCTGCGTTCAATAATATATCCTGTTACTTTAGCTCCACCGTCATACTCTGGTTTAGTCCATTTCAGTGAGACACATGTTCTTGTAATATTAGTGACTTCTGGTTGACCAGGAGGATCACATGGATCTCTTGCAGCAACTGGTTCACATGATTTACTGCATTTGCCTATTCCAGCAATGTTTTCAGCGTACACACGATATTCATACAACAGCCCTTCATCGAGACCTGTAACTTTCATTTGTGTATCAGTTATAAGACTCTTGTTGACTTTTGTCCAAAGAATGCTGCTTCTTTCTTTACACTCCAAGTGATAACCTAGTACTCTGCTACCTCCGTCATTAACTGGTACTTGCCAAGTTACAATCATGAAAGCTTTAGTTGCATGTGACACGTGAGGAGTTCCAGGTGGTCCTGGAGGCTTAAACGGATACTCTGCCACAACAGAAGGAGAATTAGCATAAGTGCTTTTCCCATAGCGGTTTTCCGCACAAATACGGAACTGATATTCAGAGCCAGTGGTGAGCCGAGATACTTTAATTGATGTTCTTGCAACTGCCGCAGATACTACATCCCATGTTGTTGTGGTAGTGTCTCGCTTCTCCACAATGTAATTGCTAATATGGCATCCACCATCATATGCTGGAGGTTTCCAAGAAAGAGTTACACTATCAGCACTAACTTCATCAATATGCACATCAGTTGGTGGTCCTGGTCTGTCAAGGACAACTACAGTTAAAGAAGCTGTTGTTGATCCGGCAGTATTTGAAAGATGCAATTCATAATGTCCCAAATCTTCACTTGAAGCTTCCTTGATGTACAGTGAAGTTGAAGTTTTTGATGTCTGAACATTTACCCTCACTGTCTCTTTTAAGGGATTCCCATCCTTCTTCCAGCTTACGGTTGGAAGAGGTCGCCCTCTGAACGGCACATCAATCTTAAGATCGTCTCCAGCTTTCACAGTGAATGTGTTGAAAAGGAGCTCAGCAGATGGCTGGATTTCAATATCTTTTGCAATGACTGGCACACCAAGTTCTCTTGGATCACTTTTCCCCTTTTCGTTAACAGCAATCACTCTGAAACTGTACTCTTCTCCCATGCTTAAGCCTGTTATTGTCGCTTCTAAGGTTTTCACCTGTGTACACGCACTCCATTTTATACTTCCTTTAGTTTGCATTTCTACTATATAACCAGTAATTTTACTGCCACCATCACTCTCCGGCTTTTCCCATTTAATTGAAGCAGAGTTGCGAGTCACATCAAGAAGAACAACCTTTGCAGGTGGAGAAGGTGGTTCAGAAACCTTAATTGGCTCAGGTGTTTCTGCTGGTAAGCCAACCCCATATTCATTTACAGCTAGAACACGGAAGTAATAACTACATCCTTCTTGCAGTTGAGCAATTTTGAAGGAATTCTTAGTGCAGTTGTTTGTAACTGTGGCATATGCCTTTCTTGTGGATTCTCGCTTTTCAACTATATAGTTGGTAATTTTAGCTCCACCATCAATAAGTGGTGGTTCCCAGGCTAATGTTACAAAATCTTTCTTCACTTCTCTGATGGTCAGGTTTATAGGTGCACTAGGTGTATCAAGCACTCTGACATTAACAAAAGCTGATTTTTTGCCACTGTTATTCTCTAAAGTAAGATTGTATCTACCACTATCAAATCTATTCACATTGTCAATGACCAGCATTGTATAGGAACTGGTGATTTCAATCTGAGCTCTCTCACTAATTGTTCCTTCTGCTTTCTCCCATTTAACTTCAGGTTCTGGTCTTCCTTTGATGGTGACAAACAGGCGCAATGTACCACTAGCACGTATAGTGACTACTTTCCTGAGATCTGCATCAAGTTCAATTTCAGGAGGTTCCACTTTGTCCACGGCTATGACTGTACCAGGTATAGTAGCAGGTTCTCCTACTCCTTCTGAGTTGATGGCACAGATGCGGAAGTTATACTCCTGATTCTCTTTAAGTTTTGTTACGGTGAACTTTGTTGCTTGTAGGCCTGTTGGTGGGGTGCAGGTGGTCCATTCATCAGCAGCAGCTTCCTTTACTTCTACTACGTAACCCTTAACTGGAGCTCCACCATCATAAATGGGCTTACTCCAGGCAAGGGAAACTGATGACCTGGAAGTGTCTGTAACCTTTGGATTGCTTGGTGCACCTGGTGGGTATAATACATCACAAGCACGATAGAAAATGGATGGCTCACTGGGTTCTCCTACCCCTGCAGCATTTTCAGCAGAAACTCTGAATTCATAGAAATGTCCATCAGTAAGTCCTGTTACTCTGAATCGCAAGTCCATCAGCCTTTTCTTATTGCATTTGGTCCACCGGATACCATCTTTGTCTCGTTTTTCAAGTATGTAACCTTCAATTTCAGCTCCCCCATCATCTTCTGGGCGACTCCAGGTTACCACCATAGAATCTTTAGTGATTGCTGAAACTTCAGGTGTCGAAGGAGGACCGGGGGGTTTGTAAGGATTACGAGCCACAATTGGCTCAGATTCCAAGGGTTCTCCAGTTCCATATTTGTTGACTGCCATTACACGGAAAATGTACTCATTGCCAGCAAGGAGTCTGGTTACTTTGTGGTTAAGAGCCTGCACATCTGTTGCTACTTGTGTCCATGAAAGCCTGCTTGTCTCTCTCTTCTCAATGATATAATGTGAGATACTAGAACCGCCATCATGCAAAGGTGGAGCCCATGCCAAATAACATTTTTCTGCAGTGACACCTGTAACCTTCAAAGGTCCTTCTGGAGGACCTGGCCTGTCGAGCACTTTCACAGTGATTGGTATAGATTTTGTGCCACCAACATTTTTAAGGTTAAGAGTATAGTGACCTCCATCTACTCTTACACAGTCTTTGACAGTAAGAGTTGTTTTCTGCATAGTAGATTTAATTTCCATTCTTGCAGTTGCTTCTTCAAGGTCTTTACCATCTTTTGACCATGAAATGTCAGGAATAGGTTTGCCGTGGATATCAGCTTCAAGAACAAAAGTTTCTCCAGCACGAACAACAATGACGTCTTTGTATTTAGGATCGAGTGAAGCCCCTGGTGCTTCAATTTCGTCTCTGGCAGTAATGGGCCCTGTACTTTCAGATGGTTCACTCAAGCAGCCTGCAGCATTTCTTGCAATTACTCTAAATTCATATCGTTGGTTTTCAACAAGACCACTTACTGTAAATTCTGTTTCTAACACATTTGTAAAGCTGGCTTTCATCCAGCGACCATCTGGTAGTTCTTTCTTTTCTACAATATATCCGGTTATTTTGCTTCCACCATCATATTCTGGTTTTTTCCACTTCAGTGTGATATTATTTCTTGTAACAACAATTGCCTCTGGGCGGCCAGGTGGGTCGCAAGGATCTCGAGCAACATACAATTCTGATACTTTGCTGACTTTGCCAATGCCAACAATGTTTTCAGCAGAAACTCTGAACTCATATTCAAGACCTTCTTCAAGGCCATCTGTTTTATATTTGGTGTCTGCAATGAGTGACTTGTTCTGTTTTGTCCAAAGAATGCTGTTCTTATCCTTACGTTCAATATGGTAGCCAAGAACTTTGCTTCCTCCATCATTAACTGGTTCATGCCACTCTACTATCATATGGTCCTTGGAAGCTGCTGTTACAAAAGGGGTTCCAGGTGGCCCAGGCACCTTGTAGGGGTATTGCGCAACAACTGGTTTAGAATCCAAAGGAGTGCTCTTCCCATATCTATTTTCAGCAGAAATCCTGAACTGGTATTCAGAACCTGTTTTAAGATTTGTTGCTTTGATAGTTGTTCTTGCAACAGTTGCTGACACAATGTTCCATGTGGTAGTAGTTGTGTCACGCTTTTCTACTATATAGTTGCTTATCTGACAGCCACCAGTATAATCAGGTGGATCCCATGATAAGACAACAAAGTCCGCGCTAACTTCATCGAAGCGGACAGGTCCTCGTGGTGGGCCAGGCTTTTCCAGTACAATTATGCTCAGGTGCTCTGTTGCCGTGCCTGCTGTGTTTGTTGCTACTACTGTATATTTACCAAAGTCTTCCTTGTTGCTTTCTTTAATATGTAAGATAGTTGATGTTGATGTATCCTGAATATTTAATCTTGTTGTCTGTTTCAGGGGCTGCTCATCTTTTGTCCAAGTAATAGTAGGTTTGGGTCTACCTATAAATGGTACTTCTACCTTCAGATCTTCTCCAGCCTGTACACTGTATGTATTAAACATCAGCTTGAAACTTGGCTCTATTGTCAAGTCTTTAGCTATCACAGGAATTCCAAGTGCTCTGGGGTCGCTTTTGCCTTTTTCATTGTAGGCAATCACACGAAATTGATATTCCTGTCCTGGACTCAAACCCGACACAACTGCATTGCATGTTTTGGTCTCACTAACAACACTCCATTTTTCTGTTCCTTTAGGCAGCATTTCAACAATGTATCCCAAAATTCTGCTACCTCCATCATGTTCAGGCTTTTCCCATGTAAGTGATGCACTTCTCTGAGTTACATCAGTGAGTGTTACTTTCCCAGGAGGCAGAGGTGGCTCTGAGGCTTTGACAGCATCCCTGGTTTCAGCTGGAACACCAATTCCAAATTCGTTTTCAGCCATAACTCTGAAGTAATAAATTGCTCCTTCTGTAAGATTTTCAACCTTAAAACTTGTCTTGCCACACTTAGCACTTACATTTGCAAATGCCTTCCTTGTTGACTCACGCTTGTCTATGACATAGTTCTTTACTTTTGCACCACCATCGATAATGGGAGGTTCCCAAGATAATACAGCAGAATCCTTCTTTACATCCTTTACCACTAAGTTTTGTGGTGGCCCTGGCGTGTCCAAGACTTTTACTGTAACAAATGCAGATTTAGACCCACTGCTGTTCTCCAACTTAAGAATGTACTTTCCAGCATCATTTCTATCACAGTTGTCAATTGAAAGCTGTGTGTAGTTTATGCCTTTATCAATCTGAACTTTTTCTGTGAATTCACCTTCTTCTCGAGACCATGTGATGTCAGGTGTTGGTCGTCCCCTGAATGGTATGTGAATCCTAGCAGACCCACCAGCTCTAACCACTATCCCTTTCCTTAGCTCTGAATCAATATCAAGTTCTGGAGCTTCAAGTTTGTCTTCTGGTTTAATAGTACCAGGAACTGATGCAGCCTCTCCTACACCAATCTTGTTGAGGGCACATACTCGTAGTTTATATTCTTGATGTTCTGTAAGCTTTTTGATTTCAAATCGAGTGGCACGTACACCTGTCTGTGGAGTAACAAGTGCCCATTCATCTTCATCTGCTTTACAGATTTCTACAACATATCCCTGGATTTCACAACCACCATCATAAATGGGTTTACTCCAAACAAGCGTAACTGAACTTTTCGTGGTATCCACAACATGGGCATTTGTAGGTGGGCCAGGCTTGAACATGGGGTCACAAGCTTTAAAGTAAGGAGAAACTTGGCTAGGTTCACCCACTCCAGCAGCATTTTCAGCAGAAACTCTGAATTCATACTCGTGATCCTCTGTTAATCCTGTAACTCTTAATCGCAAATCTGTAATTCGGCGTTTATTGCATTTTATCCATCTGATGCCCGCTCGGTCTCTCTTTTCTACAATGTAACCTACGATTTCACTACCTCCATCACTATCTGGCCGGCTCCAGCAGACAGTCATAGAATCCTTTGTGATGTTGGTAATTTCCAAGGTCTTTGGTGGTCCAGGAACCACAAATGGATTTTTCATCATTACTGGCACAGATTCTAATGGCTCACCAACCCCGTATTTGTTAACTGCCATAATACGGAAAACATATTCATTTCCTTCCAAGAGTTTTGTTACTTTCAGCATTGTAGGTAAAACCTCTGAAGCAACAACTGTCCATGCGAGGCGACTAGTTTCTCTCTTCTCTACAATGTAATGAGAAATATCACTGCCACCATCATGAAGAGGAGGACTCCATGCTAATGAACACTTTTCAGCTGTAACTCCTGTCACTTGGACTGGGCCTTCTGGAGGTCCTGGCCTGTCCAAGACTTTGACATTTACTGGTACTGTCTTTGTTCCTGCAACATTAGAGGCTTCTAAAATGTATTGTCCACCATCAACTCTAACAGCATCTTTTACAATTATTAATGCACTGAAATCTGTGTTCTTTATTTCATATCTAGCACTTTCCTCAAGCTCTTTATCTCCTTTGTACCACTTAATAGTTGGTAGTGGCTTTCCGTGAACATCAGCCTCAAGTCTGAATGTTTCACCAGCATTTACAACAATTGTGTCTTTGTACTTTGGATCCATTGAAATTCGTGGAAGTTCAACTTCATCTCTTGCTGTTATTGGTCCTGTACTGTCAGAAGGTTTGCTTATTGCACCTGCAGCGTTCTTTGCAATTACTCTAAACTCGTATCTTTGGTCTTCAGTAAGCCCTGTCACAGTGAACTGAGTTTCAATGACATTTGTGAAACTAGCTTTCATCCAGCGACCATCTGGTAAGTCACGTTTCTCTACAATATAACCAGTAATCTTACTTCCACCATCGTATTCTGGTTTCGTCCACTGTAGAGTAATAGAGCTTCTTTTTATTATTATAGCTTCTGGACGACCTGGAGGATCACATGGGTCACGGGCTACATAGCATTCAGAAACTTTACTTGTTTTGCCTACACCAACGATATTTTCTGCAGAAACTCGAAACTCATATTCAATTCCTTCTTCAAGGTTAGTTGTCTTAAAACTTGTGTCCTGAATAATAGTCTTGTTCACTTTAGTCCATAAAATGCTGTTTTTCTCCTTTCTCTCGAGGTGGTAGCCCAACACCCTACTGCCACCGTCATTTATTGGTTCATGCCACTGGACGACCATAGAGTCTTTTGTAACCGTTGTCACAAATGGTGTGCCAGGAGGTCCTGGTTCCTTGTAGGGGTACTGTGCTACAACTGGTGCAGATTCCAATGCAAAGCTTTGCCCATACCTGTTCTCAGCAAATATTCTGAACTGGTATTCTGAACCAGTTTTCAGTTTAGTCACCTTCAGTATAGTTCTTGCAACAGTAGCTGAAACTGTTTCCCATACAGTGGTTGTTGTATCTCTCTTGTGAACAACATAGTTGGTGATTTGACAGCCGCCTGTGTATACTGGGGGATTCCAAGATAGGGTAATACTTTCTGCACTTATTTCTTCAAACTTCACAGGTCCTACCGGAGGGTCAGGTTTGTCTAGAGTTATAATTTCTACAGAGGCAGATTTTTGCCCAACAACATTAGCCACGGTGATTTCATAAGTGCCACTGTCTTCCTTGCTAGATTCTTTAATATTCAATATAGTGAGATCAGTCAAATCACTGACATTGACTCTCGTTGTCTGCCTTAATGGCTGACCATCTTTTATCCAGGTAACAGTTGGTTTAGGTCGACCTGCAATTGGTACTTCTACTTTCAGATCTTGTCCCACTTGGATGCTATAACTGTGAAAAGCAGGTCTTACATCAGGTCCAATCACCAGGTCTTTGGCAACTATTGGAACTGCAAGTGTTCTAGGATCACTCTTACCCTTTTCATTTACAGCCATTACCCTAAAAAGATATTCTTCACCTTGAGTTAGGTTCGTAATAACTGCTTCAAGTGTTTTTACACGAGCACACTCTGACCACTTCTCACTGCCCTTTGCTTGCATTTCAACAATGTATTGGATAATTTTGCTGCCACCATCATGTTCAGGTTTTGCCCAGCTTAGTGAGACACTGTTTCTCGTGACATCATCCACTGTTATTTTCCCTGGAGGCTGTGGAACTTCAGCAACTTTAATTGGGTCACTGGTTTCTGCAGGGAGGCCAACTCCATATTCATTCTCAGCAGAGATTCTAAAGAAGTAGTAGCAGCCCTCCTGAAGTTGCTGTACTTTCCAAGAAGTCTTGTGGCAGTTTGTTACAACAGCTGCATATGCTTTTCTTGTTGCTTCACGCTTTTCTATAATGTAATTCTTTATTTTTGCTCCACCATCCAAGAGAGGAGGCTCCCATGAAAGAGAAACAGAGTCTTTAGTGATCTCTCTGATTTTCAAATTAACAGGTGCACTTGGGGTATCCAGTACTCTTACACTGACAAAGGCAGACTTTGTTCCACTGCTGTTTTCTAAAGTCAGAGTGTACTTTCCAGTATCAAATCTGTTAACGTTGTCTAGAACAAGAGATGTAAAGCTGCTAGTGATATCAATAATAGCTGCTTCTCTGATCTCACCATCTATTTTACCCCATTTTACTTCAGGTGTTGGACGACCTCTGATGGGAACGAACAGTCTTAAGGAGCCTCCGGCCCTCACATTTACAATCTTCCTTAATTCCATGTCAAGGTCAAGGTCTGGTGCCTCCATCTTTTCTTCCACAATAACAGAACCAGGAACATCTGCATGCTCTCCAACTCCCGCTTTATTAACTGCACATATGCGGAATTTGTATTCATGTTTTTCCACTAATTTTTCTACTTCCATGTGAGTATTCTTAATTCCAGTTGGAGGGGTACAAATTGCCCATTCACCATCACTTACATCACATTTTTCCACAATGTATCCCTGAATTTCAGAGCCACCATCATAGATAGGTTTACCCCACGAAAGGAAAACTGAAGATCTTGTAACATCCACAACTTTAGGATTATTGGGTGGGCCTGGCTTGTAAATAGGATCACACGCTTTATAGTAAGTGGAAGGTGGGCTTGGTTCACTAAGACCAGCAGCATTTTCAGCTGAAACTCTGTATTCGTAATCATGATTTTCTATGAGTCCAGTCACTCTGTATCGCAATTCACTTATCAGGCGTTTGTTACATCTCGTCCAGCGAATACCTTCCTTATCTCGTTTTTCAAGGACGTAGCCTAGGATTTCACTACCACCATCTGAGGCTGGCCTTTCCCATACAACAATCATAGAATCCTTGGTAATGGCTGTGACTTCTGGTGCCTTTGGTGGAAGTGGCACTACAAATGGGTTCTTTGCAAGTACTGGTTCAGATTCAAGAGGTTCACCAATGCCATATTTATTTACCGCCATGATGCGGAAAACGTATTCATTTCCTTCTAAAAGTTTTGTAACTTTGCAATTTAGGGTTTGCACATTTGAATCAACGACCGTCCACACCAAGCGACTGGTTTCCCTTTTTTCTACAACGTAGTGTGAAATATCGCTACCTCCATCCTGTAGTGGAGGTTTCCATGACAGCATGCATTTTTCAGCAGTAACACCTGTAATCTCAACAGGTCCTTCTGGCGGTCCAGGTCTATCAAGAACTTTGACGTTAACAGGAACTTTCTTTTCACCGGCAACATTCTTTGCCAGTAGTACATACTGACCACTGTCAACTCTAATGGCTTCCTTCACACTCAGGCTTGTTGCAAAATCGGTGCTTTTTATTTCCATACGAGCAGTGTTTGTCAGCTCACGATCGCCTTTTAACCACTGAATAGAAGGTATTGGTTTGCCATGAACGTCAGCGTCAAGTTTGAATGATTCACCAGCATGCACTACAATAGTGTCTTTGTATTTTGGATCCATACTTATATGAGGTGGTTCTACTTCATCTCGTGCTGTAATTGCCCCTGATGTCTCAGATGGTTCACTGAAAACACCTGCAGCATTTCGTGCTATAACACGGAACTCATACCTCTGGTTTTCAACTAGACCAGTTACTTCAAATTGGGTATCAATGACATTTGTAAAGCTTGCTTTCATCCAACGACCATCAGGTAGCTCCTTCTTTTCAACAATATAGCCTGTGATCTTACTTCCACCATCATATACAGGTTTCTTCCACTGAAGCGTTACTGAGTTCCTTGTGACAATTATAGGTTCTGGACGACCTGGAGGGTCACATGGATCAAGCGCAGTATAGCATTCAGATGCTCTACTTGCCTTTCCAATGCCCACTATGTTTTCTGCATAAACTCTGAACTCATATTCAAGACCTTCCTCAAGACCAGTTGTCTTAAATTTGGTATCTAGAATAGGTGTTTTATTCAGTTTAGCCCACAGAATGCTGTTTCTTTCTTTGCGCTCCAAGTGATATCCAATGATCTTGCTACCACCATCATTGACTGGTTCATTCCACTGTACCACCATGCTGTCTTTTGAGACATTTGTTACAAAAGGTGTTCCAGGTGGACCAGGAACTTTAAATGGGTATTGGGCTATGATTGACTCTGAATTGAGATACGTACTCTTCCCATATCTGTTCTCAGCTGCAATTCTGAACTGATATTCACATCCAGTCTTTAATCGACATGCTTTTATAGTTGTTCTTGCAACAGTAGCCGACACAATCTGCCAAGTGGTGGTGGAAGTGTCTCTTTTTTCTACAATGTAATTATTGATAGAGCTACCACCATCATACTTGGGTGGTTCCCAGGAAATTGTAATACTATCTGCTGTTACTTCATCTACTTTTACTGGTCCAGTTGGAGGTCCTGGTTTGTCAAGGACAACAATATTTAGGGTCTCAGATGCTTCGCCTGCAGAATTTGTAAGTTTAACTAAATATGCGCCCACATCTTCTCTGCACGCTTCTTTTATTGTTAACACTGTGTTATTTTCTGAACTTTCTGCATTTACTCTGGTAGTTTGCTTCAATGCCACATTATCTTTATGCCAAAACACTGCTGGCTTGGGTCGACCAACAAAAGGAACATCAACCTTTAAGTCCTCTCCCGCTAGAACACTGAAAGTGGTAAACAGTAGTTTGAAAGCTGGTGGAATCACAAGATCTTTTGCAACAACTGGTATACCCAGCTGGCGAGGATCACTGATACCTTTCTCATTCTGAGCGGAAACACGGAAGGTGTATTCTTCACCTTGGATCAATCCTGTGATAGTGGCTTCAGTAACTTTTACTGTAGCACAAGTTGACCACTTTTCACTGCCTTTGCTTTGCATTTCTACAATGTAGCCTAGAATTCTGCTGCCACCATCATGTTCGGGTTTTTCCCAAGATAAGGATACACTATTTCTTGTCACATCCAACAAAGTTATTTTCCCTGGTGGAAGTGGTCTTTCTGATACTTTTACGGATTCCGAAGTTTCAACTGGAAGGCCGATGCCATACTCATTTTCAGCTAAGACTCTGAAGTAGTAGTTGCAGCCTTCTTGCAGTGAATCAACTTTCCAGCTGGTCTTGTGGCAATTGGCATTAACAGTTGAATAAGCTTTTCTTGTCGATTCACGCTTTTCAACAATGTAATTTTTTATTTTAGAGCCACCATCTATGAGAGGAGGCTCCCATGTGAGGGTAACTGACGATTTTGTAACTTCTTTTATTTTTAAATCTTGAGGTGCCCCTGGGGTATCAAGAACTCTGACATTCACAAATGCTGACTTACTACCTGAGCTGTTTTCGATTGTTAGTATGTATTTGCCACTATCAAATCTATTTACATTTTCAACAATAAGTAGAGTATAAGAGCTTGTTGATTCAATGCTTGCTCTATCCAAAGATTCCCCGTGTTCTCTTGTCCATTTTACTTCAGGTGTTGGTCTTCCTTTAATTGGGACAAAGAGCCTTAGAGTACAGCAGGCTCTAATAGTGACAACTTTACGTAGTTCTGCATCAAGTTCAATCTCTGGAGGTAACATTCTTTCTTCAGCTTTTGGAGTCCCAGGAACAAGAGCAGGTTCTCCGAGACCTTCAGAGTTCATAGCATAGATTCTTATTTTATACTCTTGATTTTCTTTCAGGTCGGTGATGGTGAAAGAAGTGGCCTTTAGACCTACTGGTGGAGTTACAATCTTCCATTCATCTTCTTCGGGTAGTGCGATCTCAACCATGTAACCTGTGATCTCTGAACCACCATCATATATTGGTTTGTTCCATGCTATTGTAATCGAGGACTTGCTACTGTCCAAAACACGAGGATTACCTGGGGGACCAGGCTTAAATACAGTATCACAAGCCTTATAGAATGGGCTGGTTGGGCTTGGCTCACTGACTCCAGCAGCATTTTCAGCCATGACTCTGTATTCATATTCATGGCCTTCTGTCAGTCCAGACACTTTATAACGTAAGTCAGTAACAACCCGTTTGTTGCATTTCACCCACCGTAGACCAGCCCTGTCCCGACGTTCCACGATATAGTTTGTTATCGGGCTCCCACCATCAGAATCAGGATGTCCCCAACAGACAACCATAGAATCCTTTGTAATTGCTGTAACTTCAGGTGTTTTAGGTGGATCAGGTGGTACATATGGATTTACTGCAAGAATGGGCTCTGATTCCAGAGGCTCACCAACTCCATATTTGTTAACAGCCATAACACGGAACACATACTCGTTGCCTTTCAACAGTTTAGTAACCTTCAGTTTAGTTAGTGGAACTTCTGTGGATACAGCTGTCCAAGCCAATCTACTAGTTTCACGTTTTTCAACCACATAATGGTCGATCTTTGCTCCTCCATCATCCAGTGGAGGTAGCCATGACAGTACACATTTTTCTGCAGTGACTTCAGACACAGCCAAAGGCCCTTCTGGTGGACCAGGTCTATCAAGAACTTTAACATTGAAGATATGCTTGGCAAAGCCACCAGGATTTGTTGCAGTAAGTGTATAGGCACCACCATCTCTTCTTGAAGAATCTTTATTGATAAGAACAGTAGAAAAATCTGCTATTTTTATTTCTAATTTTGCTGTGTCTTCAAGTTCTTTTTCTCCTTTTGTCCATGTCATAGTTGGTGGAGGGCGACCTGAAACATCAGCCTCAAGTTTGAAAACTTCACCTGCTTTCAGCACTAAGGTGTCTTTGTATTTAGCATCCACCCTTATCTTTGGTGCTTCAATGTCATCTCTGCAAGTTATTGCATCTGATGGCTCAGAGGGCTGACTAACAGCCCCACCAGCATTCCTAGCAATCACACGGAATTCATAGGCAGCATCTTCTGTCAAACCACTTACAGTGAATTCAGTCTCTAGTATATTGCTGAAATTAGCCTTCAGCCAACGACCATTAGGAAGGTCTCTTTTTTCAACGGTGTAGCCAGTTATCTTAAAGCCTCCATTATATTCTGGTTTAGTCCACTTCAGTGTCACTGCATGTCTTGTAATGTTCAGAGGTATTGGCTTACCAGGTGGATCTATTGGGTCTAGGGCAAACACAGGCTCAGATGGCTTGCTTGGCTTACTCTTCCCAGCCAGATTTTCTGCTATAACACGGAATTCATAGGCAATGCCATCGGTAAGTCCAGTTGATTTAAAGATATTGCCTGATATCAGCATTTTACTTACAGTCTGCCAAACAATGCTATTTCGTTCTTTCCTTTCGACATGATATCCCAGAATTGGGCTTCCACCATCAGTTACTGGCTCATGCCAGCTAATGGTCATGGATTCTTTGGTGACTGCAATCACCTGAGGAGTGCCAGGAGGCCCAGGTACCTTAAATGGGTAGTTGGCAACTATAGACTCTGAAGTAATGGCTGGACCAATTCCATATCTGTTTTGAGCTTTAACACGGAACTGATATTCAACTCCAGTAGTAAGACGAGTGGCTTTAAATGTAGTACGGATCACTGTGGTTGCCAATTCAGTCCACGTGGTACTGTCAGTTTGACGCATTTCTACGACATAGTTACTTATTGGTACACCACCATCATTCAAAGGAGGCTCCCATGAGAATGTTAGGAAGTCAGATGAGATTTCATCAAATTTGATTGGTCCAGTGGGAGGTCCAGGTATGTCATGAACCTGAACTGTGATTACTTCACTAACTTCTCCAACAATATTTTTAGCTGACAGTGGATATCGACCAGTATCACTTCTCTTGCATTCATTGATGGTTAGTATGGTTGCAGTTGCAGTATTTTCATAATTTACCCTTTGGGTTTGCTTAAGTATCTGGTCTTCTTTCTTCCAAGTCACAGTAGGCCTTGGACGACCAAGCACGGGGATTTCAATCTTGATGTTGTCACCAGCTTTGGCAATGACTGTTTTCTGGTAGATACCACGGAGGTCAAACTCTGGTAACATTGTTTGTTCCTTGATAATAACTGGCCTGCTTTCTCTTGGGGCACTTCTTCCAGCACTGTTAACTGCCATAACCTGGAAAGTATACTCTTCATTTTCAGTTAGATTCTTTACCACACAGTCCAGTGTTTTTACAGTGGTGATGTGTGCCCACTGGTTGGTTCCTTTTCTCTGTGCTTCAATTACATATCCAGTGATCCTGCTGCCACCGTCATGTTCTGGTTTAGGCCAAGCCAGGCTAACAGAGTTCCGTGTTACATCCATAATATTAAGGCTCTCAGGTGGGGATGGTGCCTCAGAAGCTCTTACTGGTTCTGCAGTTTCAGCTGGTTCGCCAATACCATACTCATTTTCAGCCAGCACTCTGAAATAGTATTCACAGCCCTCAGCCAAATTAGGAATCCTGAAGGAGCACTTCTGGCAATTGGTTGTGACTGTTGAATATGCTTTCCGAGTTGATTCACGTTTCTCAACAATATAGTTTGTTATACGTGAACCGCCATCTATCAGAGGCATATCCCATTGGAGAGTGATGCTGTCTTTGGTTATTTCTCTAGGCTTAAGATTTATTGGAGGACCTGGTGTATCCAAGACTTTTACATTTACAAAGCCAGTCTTCTTACCAGCCGCATTTTCAAGAGTCATTACATATTTTCCTGCATCGTATCTGGTGCACTCTGTGACAATCAAGAGTGTAAAAGAGTCTGTATTTTCAATACTGGCACGTCCTTTGAGTGAAACACCATCTTTTGTCCATGTAACTTCTGGAGTTGGACGTCCTTTAATTGGCACAAAAATCCGAATAGTTAATCCAGCTCTAACAACAAGTGTTCTTCTTAGTTCAGCATCTAATTCAAAGTCAGGAATCTCTTCCCGGTCTTTGATTTCCACATTTGGAATTAGTGCTGGTTCACCAACACCTGCAGCATTCATGGCAGAGATTCTGAAATTGTATTTGGCTCCTGTCTGGAGATGAGCAACAGTAAACTGAGTGATTCTTAAAGCAGTCCCTGTTGTGTCTTTTACCCATTCTTCTTCTCCTTCCTTTTGATGCTCTACTATATAGCCAATGATGTCAAGACCACCGTCGTAGTGAGGCTTGCTCCACGCTAAAGATGCACTTGTCCTTGTAGTATCAGTCACTCTTGGATTTGCAGGTGGACCTGGTGGGTCTGAAAAGTGAGGAAAAGATAAAACATTACATTACAGAGGAAATCACTCTTATGCTGTTTCAAAGTACTCCCTGCCCATCCCACCCAGCCCTAAAAAAAGAAAAGGTGTGGTACTGACATGCAACATCCTTGCATACGACTGAGTTTGAAGCATCGCTTGGTGGTCCAACTCCTGCTCTGTTTTCTGCACTGACACGGAATTCGTATTCATTTCCTTCCAGAAGACCAGTTACTTTACATCTAAGATCTGAAACTGGTTTCTTTGTTGCTCTGACCCATCTTAGACCTTTCTTTTCTCTTCGCTCCACATAGTAACCTGTGATTTCACTTCCACCATCATCTACCGGCCTTTTCCAAGTAACTGTTACAGTATTTTTAGTCACATTTGTTACTTCTGGTTTTCCAGGGGGGCCTGGGGGACCTATTAAGGAAGAAAAGAGTACAGTTGAAACAAAAATGAAGTCCTCAGAGATCAATAAAAACACACTGGAACCTCTTAGCTTGTTCTACATACCGAATCTATCCACCATTTTAACTGGTTCTGATTGCACTGGTTCACCCTTGCCATATTGATTCACTGCTGAGACACGGAAAACATATTCATTTCCTTGAATGAGCTTGCTAACAACATGCCTACAGCTTTCAATATTCTCAGCAACCAATGTCCAGAGCAGTCGGCTAGTTTCTCTCTTTTCAAGAACATATGACTTGACTGGTGATCCACCATCTTCTGCAGGAGGTGTCCATGTAAGTGTCGCCTTTTCTGCTGAAACATTGCTGATCTCAATAGGCCCTGGGGGTCCTGGAACATCTAAAACTTTCACATGTACACTCTCCTGCTTAGTGCCAAAAGGATTGGTTGCAGTGATTGTGTATTCTCCAGAATCTTTTCTGGCTGCATATTTGACAGTTAGAGTAGAAGAAGTTGGTGTGGTTTCAATGTGCACAAGCTCTGAAGGTCTAAAATCTTTTCCAGCTTTTGACCATGCTGAAGTTGGAGGTGGTTTGCCACGGATACTAATAGCAGATACTGTAATGGTGTCTCCTGCTTTTACTGTTAAACCTTCCTTCAAAGTAGGATCGATGACAATGCTTGGTGCCTCTGTCAAAACAAACAAACCCCAATTGTTATAACAAGAACACAGTAAAAATAAAACAAAACAAAACAGGATTTGGTATAATTATCCAGACAAAACTCTGCATTTTTTAGCCTTCTACACACCATACTCATCCTTGCATGTTATGGTTTCTGTGGGTTCAGATGGAGGACTGATAGCTCCAGCAGTGTTCTTCGCTCTGATTCTGAACTCATATTTGGCACCTTCAGTGAGATCAGTTACAGTATATGCACAGTCTATAACATTCACATGATTAGCTTTTGTCCAAGTCTTTGAGGGTAGATCACGCTTTTCAACAATATAGCCAGTTAACTTGTGTCCACCATCATATTTTGGTTCTGTCCAAATGAGTGTTACTGAGTTCCTAGTTACACTGATAACTTCAGGTTTCCCAGGAGGATCTAGAAGAAAAAATAATAAATAGTGGTCAAACAAAAATTATTTCAACTATTAGAATTTTCTTTTTTATTCTCCCGATGACTTACCAATAGGATCAAGTGCCACAACTGGTTCAGATGGCAGACTTGGTTTACCTACTCCAGCCATATTGATTGCCATTACTCTGAATTCATATTCCAGACCTTCAGTTAACCCTGTGACTCTGAAATCCTTCATTCTTATTGGTGTTTTATTTGCTCTCTTCCACAGAAGACTATTTCTTTCTTTGACTTCAATATGATAACCTAGAAGATAAGTGGTGAGACGAAAATATGAAGGATTTTCTAGAAATCTTAATTTCTCATAATGTTGTGAAATATCATGTATGGCATGTCACGCAGTCATTGTGCAAGAGGAACACTGACAACCAGATTAAGAAATGGATGTGGACACATATTACACATGTATGTAATTGCAACAACAGGATGTTTGTAAATGCCATTGCTGATTTTCTAGACCCAAGTAATGTATCACATCGATGAGCTTGATTTTCTCTTTTTAGATGTTTTGGCTCTGTGCAAAAAATATTGTTTCTGTTGGTCTTTTTCTTTCAAGTCAGATTTTTAAAAAAATTCATTATAGAGAGAGTGGGAAGTAAGGTGGCTAAACCAATCACTCGATTCAAAGCATAAACACCTGACAGTTTTATCTTACCCTTTAACAGAGAGAAAGAGCTATTAAGAACTGAAATACTAGGGTGGCTTATGGGGTATACCTGTGATTGGTGAGCCTCCAGTTCTTTTGGGATCCTTCCAAGTTAAAGCTACAGATTCATGCCGAACATCAACAATGTTGGGAGGTGGAGGAGCATCTGGCACATCTAAACAGTATAAAAAGAATGCAGTAATATTAAAAATAAATATCACCATCAAAATTTTTTTCTCAATTTTGAAAATTATAATGGATACATACCAAATGGATGTTTTGCAATGACAGGATCAGATTTAAGACCTTCTCCTACTCCATATTTATTTTCCGCCCTGATCCTGAATGTGTATTCATTTCCTTCATGAAGTCTCGTAACTCTAAACGTTGTTTTCTGGACGGCAGAAGCACAAGTCACCCACTTATTGTTAACATTATCTCTCTTCTCTAGGACATAGTTAGTGATTTCTGAACCCCCATCATCTTTTGGTGGGCCCCACTTTAAGGTTATGGCATCGGCTGTGACTTCTTCAAATTTCACCGGACCTGTTGGTATGCCAGGTTTGCCAACAACTTTCACTGATATAGTGCCTTCCTTGCTGCCAACAACATTCTTTAGAGTTATTGTGTATTTTCCAGCATCAGCTTTCTGGCAGTCATGTACTACAAGTGTGGTGTTAACTCCTGTAGATTCAAATGCAACTCTTCCACTCTCAGTAAGTGCCTGGTCTTCATCTTTCTTCCAAGTTACAGTTGGGACAGGTTTGCCTTTAATTGGGATTTTAAGACGGAAATTGCTACCTTCTTTAGCTACATAGCACAAATCAGGTAGATCTCTTAAATCAAGATCAGGTGCCACTGTAAAAATCAAAGAAATAAATTTTTCAACTATGCATAAACTCTGTGGTAACATTAAGACTATTTTTAAAGGTATCTGATTTATATGTATGCATAGTAATGATAGTAAGCATAAAATAAATATAATTTGGGAAAATGAAGCATGGAATTACTGATCTTAAGTTGCTTCTTACCAACATCATCTCTTGCCACAATTGTGAGCTCTGTTGGAGTTCCATATCCAGCATCATTTTGGGCTCTCACTCTGAAAGTGTATTCTTGCCCTTCTTTTAGGTCTCTCATTGAAAAATAAAGGTTTTTTGCTCTCATGACTTCTTGCCATTGATCTTCACCAATCAGGACTTCAACGATATATGCAAAAATACGACTTCCACCATCACTGATAGGTTTTTTCCATACTAAATTGCATGATGATTTTGTTACAGCTGAAGCTTTTAGATCCACAACTGGCCCAGGTGTTTCTAGAAGGAAGAAAAGTGTAGTATGTGTCCATTCAAGCTGAAAATAAAAATCATCTAAATATCAAAATAGGTATAATGGATTCAGTTTTCTTACCAGAAGCTTTAACAGCATCACGAGTTTCACAGGGGTCACCAATACCATATTCATTTTCAGCAAAAACCCTGAAGAAGTAAGATTTGCCTTCTTCTAAGTTAGTTATCCTGTAGCTTGTCTTTGGACATTCTGTTGATACTGTGGACCATGACTTTCTTTCTGCATCACGTTTTTCAACGACATAATTTATGATTGGACTGCCACCATCTATTAGCGGAGGCTCCCATGTAATGAAGGCAGAATCCTTAGATGCTTCCTTTACAATCAGGTTAATTGGAGGCCCTGGAGTATCTACATAAACACAACAACCATGCATTTGATTTAGCAAACAGAACCCCAAAAATTATCAGTTAAAAGGCTGAGAAATATAGTGAGTAAACATCTGACACTTACCAAGTACTTTTACAACAATAGTGTATGCCTTTTTGCCACAGCTGTTCTCCAGACTGAGGACGTATTTTCCAGCATCATATTTGTTTACATTTTCACAACGCAGGAAGGTATCAAAATCAGTTGACTTGATGTCCAATCCTGGTCTATCTCTTAGGTTGGCACCCACTTTAGACCATGTAATCTTTGGAGGTGGACGTCCTCTCACTGGCACATAAAGTCTCATTGTGACTCCAGCACGCAACACAAGGACTTTCCTTAGTTCCGCATCAAGTTCTCCTTCAGGAGGAACTGTGTGTTTGACAAAAAAACATGCAATTAAAACACCATCTTTAAGACTATCACTTGACATTTTTTTCACTGATTTTTCTTATTTTTCCTGTCTTTTCCACCATTTGCTTTACTTATCATATGAAAAAGTCTCCTAGTTCCTCTAGAATTCAAAGCAGTTTCAAATCCTCCTGGACTGTAGTCTTTATCTTGAACCAAGACAGTTTTGTGAATCAAAGCTTTTGAACATAGAGCAAAATGCGTACAGAAGCCAGGATGGCTCTTAACGAATAAGTGTCATACAATTAAATAGTGTGCCACACAGATGCTTAGAATAGTAATCTCAGCTTCGAATTATTTAGGAGACATGAAGAAGACTGAAAGTTTTAAGAATAGAGATCTGAAAAGCCTAATTTTAGGGTTAAAGAAAGAAAAAAATATTGAAGACCCAAAATAGGAGGCAGAAGAGTATCTAGCACACAAGTGAAAAAAGCAGACACCAATCAATTTCTACTCAATTCCTAACAACTGCTCATTTTTTTTCCAGATTAGCCACTTTTAGCCAACATTTTTTGAGAAATGACACATTCCCAATTAATATTCTGTCATCTGTGACAAACCTTTCCTTTGGAACCTATCCCATGAATTAAAGCAAAAATCAAGTTAATTTGTTTTCAGTGAACATACTTAAAATGTCTTTGGCAGTGTGTTTATCAGGAACATCACTTGGATCGCTGTATCCAATCTTATTGACAGCATAAATGCGGAACTGGTACTCTGTATCTTCTATCAGCCCTGTTACCACAAACTGAGTAGCCTGTAAGTTCTTGGGTAGATTGCATCTGACCCAGTTGTCCGTGTCAGCTCTTTTTGCTTCTACTAGATAACCAATAATAGGGCTTCCTCCATCATAGGCTGGTTTGCTCCATGACAGGCTAATCGAATTACGAGTAGTATCAACCACTTTCGGGAAAGCAGGTGGGCCAGGAGGATCTGAGAATTAAAATAGTATAGTTATCGTACCAAGTGCTGTACAAAAGTATCTGGAAATAACCATGGAAAATATATCTGAAACTTTTAGCTTACATTGAGGATCACGAGCATACACTGCTTTTGACGGTGCGCTAGGCTTGCCAGGTCCGGCCTTATTCAATGCTATCACCCGGAATTCATATTCTGTTCCTTCTTGGAGTCCTGTAGCCTTAACAGTTCTTTCAATGACAGGCTTTCTGGTTACCTTTGTCCAGTTAAGAGCCTTAGTTTCACGCTTCTCAAGTATATAACCAGTTATTGGAGATCCACCATCACTAGCTGGTGGCTTCCAGCTAACAGTCATGAAGTCTTTCGTTACATTGCTAATTATCGGTGGATCACAAGGTCCGGGTACATCTGTGAAGATTTATTTGAAAGTTATGTTCACATTCATAAGCGTACACACACACACAAAAAAACCCAGTGACTAATGAAATCATCCCACAAAGCACTTACCATACGGATTTTTAGCAACTGCTGGTTCAGTCAATATAGGGTCTCCAACACCATATTTGTTTTCAGCACATATGCGGAACTGATACTCATGTCCTTCTATTAGTTTCTCCACTGTGCAGCTAGTAATGGGTACATTGGCACTGACTTGGGCCCAATTTGGTCGGCTCGTTTCACGCTTGTCTACAATGTAGTTGGTAATTTCTGAACCTCCATCTTCCAGAGGAGGCTCCCAAACAAGCATTGCGCGATCTGAATATGTATGTTTGATTTTAACGGAGGCAGGTGGACCAGGTTTATCTGGAAGAATTAACATCACATTGTTATAGCTCTGTCTCTTGCCATATAATTTAATTATAAATGTATTTATTAATGGACATTCTTTAGCTTACCAAGTACTTTAAGCTTAATGGTTGCTGACTTTGATCCACTTGCATTTTCAGCAGTAATAGTATAGTCTCCTGTTTGCTTTCTGTTAACACTGAACAACTCCACTGTAGCAAGATTTCTCTTAGTGGTGATCTTAACACCTTCAGATGGCTTTAAAACTTCTCCTTCTTTCTTCCAGGTGATTGTTGGCATTGGCTTGCCATATACATTTGCCTCCAGACGCACATTAGTTCCAGCTTTTACCGTTAACTGTGATTGCATAGACAGATCCAGCTCTATTCTGGGGGGAACTGAAAGAAGAGAGCCCAAGAGTTGATCAAACATGTAAGAGATAAACATCTCATTCTTCACATGAATGTTAGTTCAATATCCACAGACTTTTATCAGAGTTCTCAAATACTTTTACATTTCTTACCATTTTCTGGATGAATGGTCACTGGATCAGAAGGTTCTGAGGGTCGGCTAATGTTAACTGCTGTCTTGGCAATTGCTCTAAATTGATACTGAGCATTTTCTTCCAAATCAGTAGCAGTGTACTCTTCTAGGGGTATTTGATGTGGAGTTGTATTGCACCGAACCCACTTATCACCAGGCAATTTGCAAGCTTCAACAAAGTAGCCTATAAGTTTGCTACCACCATCATGCTTTGGTCTTGTCCATACCAGTGATACAGAACTCTTAGTGACATCGATAACTTCAGGTTTTCCAGGGGGATCTAAGGCAAATAAAATCATGTTAAGGTCTGTTTTGCCAAAAAAGCTAGCATATTAAAAAAAGGCTTTAATAGTGGTGAATCCTATCTACAGCGTACCCACACAGTGCATTCACAGTGTAGTCGCAGTAAACATGAAACTATAAACATATGGGCAAGCTGAAGATCATAGAGAGTTGCAGATATATTGAAAACGGTGTCATAAAGTCATAAAAACAGTAGTCTAGTGCAAATTATTGGTATGTTTGGCTTACCAACTGGTGCTCTTGCTGTGACAAACTCAGTTGGTTTACTAGGTTTACTTGCTCCAGCTCTGTTCAATGCATAAATTCTGAAAGTATACTCAAGACCTTCGATGAGCCCAACACAAGGGTATTCTGTGGAGCGCACAGCTGTGTCATTAGCTTTCACCCACAATAAACTGTTCCTTTCTTTGCGCTCAATGAGATAACCAGTGATTGGACTGCCTCCATCACTATCGGGTTTATCCCAGGCAACAAAAATGCAGTCCTTATTGACCTTGGTAATACGTGCATTCTTTGGTTCACTAGGAACATCTAGAAAGGAATACAAAGGCAGATGTCAATCACATGCTTTCTTACTAGAAGGACTAAAAAGAGAAATGCTAGTATTAAAAACCGACATACCAAATGGGAACCTTGCAATCATCTTGCCAGAAGTAAGTGGCTCAGAAATCCCAAAACGATTTTCAGCACGAACGCGGAACATATACTCTTCTCCAGGAATCAGTTTTCCAATTCTGCAGCTTGTCTTTGTGACAGAAGCTAAAGCTGTTACCCAGTCTCCTCGACTGACATCACATTTCTCAACTACATAGTTTGTAATGTTACTACCACCATCTTCAAGAGGTATATGCCATGAAAGAGTGCAAGCATCAGCATCTATTTCAGAAATATCAAATGGAGGCTGTGGTGGACCTGGTTTATCTGCAGAAAAAAATATATTAAGAAAAAAAGGATGAATGAAATTGGGAACCACCGGAATATACTCAAACTAGTTTTGTATAAAGCTGGCTTTAAAAGTAATCAAATGGAACATACCCATGACTATTACTCTGATTTTCTGACTATCAGTACCAGAGCTATTTTCTGCAGTAAGAGTGTAAAAATCGGAATCTTTTCTAGTCACATCCTTAATAATAAGAACAGAAGACTTTTCTGCTTTATGCACAGCAAGGCGACTGGATGTAAGTACATCTTGATCTCCTTTCAACCATTTACAGACTGGCTGAGGCTTCCCATATACATGAGCTTCAATTCTTAGTTTCTTTCCGGCTTTGATGTGAACATGATCAGGCATCAGAATCTTAGGTGGGACTGAAAAAAAAGTCATACACAGCCATGAGAATCTTAGGTTGGATAGAAAACAGAGTCACACACAGACATATAAATTCAACTTCTGTGACTTATAAATTGATTTTTCCTTCTGTTTTCATGTAAAAGTTCTCTGTTTCCCTGAAGTGGAATCACTAGTGATTTAGATGGTGCTAGGAATGATGATAATTTTTAATTTAGGTTCCACTTATGGTCAACTAGAGATTCTACAATGGGCAGTACCTATTCCAATCTCACTTATTCATTCTTGTACAGTTGTCCCGGTTTGGGCTAGACTCCCTGGTTTGGGCTGAAGAAAATATTTTTGAGTTTGGGTTGCCTTCTCACATGTTTATGTAGGGACATGTGCACTACTAATGCATGACTCATAATTCCTCTTTATAGCTGGGATGTTGTTGCTCACTTATTGCTGACTTTCTCAGACTGAAGGTCTCACTGAACTAAATCCTTTTCCAAAGTCAATCTTATTATTCTTCAAGTGGACCCCCTTCTCCTACTTGTTCTTTTGTACAAAATCTTTCAAATTTCTTCCAAAAAACCCCTGGCAGTATGTTTGGCAGACTTTTTCTTCCTCCCATTGGCTAGTTTTCTTTCTCTCTTGTTTCTGTACCTCTCTCTTTCCGCATCACAAATAAAGAAGGTTCTTCTCGTGTCCTTTAACCCTGTATCTTCCTGGGCCTTAGGGAACCTACCATCTTAATTAGGCCAATGGCCAACCTGTCCTCCCTGCCTTTCACTTTACTGTCTCAAACAGCTCAATATAAAGAACTTGTTTATTCTTATCTTTCAAGAGCTCCCACTTTTGGCCCTGTTTATCTCTCAGACTACCACTCTGACTCGTTCCTATTTATCTGAAGTTCTTTGAAGGTATTAATTATTTCTCCTTAGTTCCTATCTTCTGGTTCCAATTGAAACCATACCTGCAAAATTCTTTGATAATAACTCTGAATTAGTGGTCAATTCTCATCCTTTCTGACCTGTCAGTTAAAATACGGTGAACATACAGTTAACCATAATCCTCCAGATGTCTTCATAAACTATATGTTTTTCTGGGACTCACTCAAAGAACTAGAATTTTTCCTCATTTCATTATTAAAGCAGAATATTGCAACACAGCTAGCATTTAAATTGCTACTTACTGAGTTGTTCTTTAATTTCAAATACTCCTTCAGCTTCTCTTGGCAAACTCACTCCTACAGCATTTCTAGCTGCCACTCTAAACTTGTATTTCTTTCCCTCTTTCAGACCAGCTACCACAATGGAGAGATCTTTAACAATTGAGTATTCTGTCCAGCGATCTGCTGGCTGCTCATCTTCTTTGTAGCTAACAATGTACCCATCAATTTTAGAGCCTCCATCACGCAGTGGTGGCAGCCAGCCTAAAGTAGCACTGTTCTTCGTAATTTCAGTCACTTCGAGTTTTCTCGGTGGATCAGGTTCACCTTCAAGGGAAAAGAGCCCAATGAAAATTGAATTTCAAGATTTTCTGACTATTGCATACTTGTTGAATTATTGGATGGTATCCATGCTAACTCAACAAGGACAACATGGAGAAGTGCAAAGTTCTTACTAATTGCAAAAGTACCTATATTCATAGATTGTTTTATTTGAAAGAATCTGACACAGATATGTTTGTTTATCATTAAGTAGTTAGTAGCACTGACCAAATTAGAACCACCAACTTCCAAAAAATTCAAAATCTTAATAAAAATAGAGAAAAAAAACCCATAAAATGTGCATAGAGGCATACTTACTTAGGGGATCTGTTGCTAAAACTGGTTTTGGTATGTCACTCGGGACACCGGACCCATATTCATTTACTGCTGTTACTCTAAAGAAATATTCGTTTCCAGGTACAAGGTTAGCTATTTGGAAACTAGTTTTCTTTAGTTCTGCAGTGACTGTTCCCCAAGTCTTCCTGTCAGCCTCACGTTTCTGCAGGATGTAATGAGTGACTGGGCTACCACCATCATTCTCTGGAGGTGCCCATGAAAGATGGCATGACATCTTGGTGACATCTGAAACCTTGAAGTCCGACACAGGTCCAGGAGTATCTGTAAAGAAATTTCAATTTATGCCAGTTTTTTCATCTTTAAGAAGTTAAAATTAAAGGGTGCTAACAGCTTACTGTGCAGGGGGAGTTAGTGTTAGCTGATACAGTTTTGCTCAAAAACTGTAGCACCCGAGGGTCATAAGATTTCCTGCAATGAACATGCAATATAGTTAAAAGATTGTCTAGCAGTATTTCTCTCATTACTTACCCAGGACTCTGACGTTCACAAATACAGCCTTTTCTCCAGCTACATTAACAAGTGTCAGGGAATATTTGCCTGAGTCGTCACGTGTTGAATCAGGAATGACACAGAAGGCCATAGTGTCAACCAGGTCAACTTGCCCTTTTCTGATAACATTATCAATACCCATTCTCCTCCAGGTGACTTTTGGTGCTGGGCGACCCCGAATAATGGCAAAAAGTCTAATAGGGCATCCTGCCCTGACTGTGACTAACTTTCTCATGCTTGCATCCAACTCAATCTCAGGAGGTTCTGAAAGACAAAATTAAAGGAATTAAATGCAAAGTTCAGCACATGAAATAAAATAAATCCAGAGCAAATAAAGATTGTATGAATATACTCACAAAGAGGATGGGAAAACTCACCAAGTATTTCTTTGGGAGACACGGCTTCTTTCAGTTCAGCTGGTCGGCCCAGGCCAACCTGGTTTTGGGCAGAAACTCTGAACTCATATAATTGATTCTCATCGAGACTGGTGGCTGTAAATTCTGTGTGAATAACTTGGGCAGCAACATTGCATCGTTTCCATCCTGCTTCAGGATCAGCACCCTCAACTTTTGGTCTAATTTCCACAACATATCCAATAATTGGAGCACCACCATCATACACTGGTTTTCCCCAGCCAAGTGTTATGGAACTCTTTGTGCTATCAACCACTCTCAAGTTTGTGGGAGGACCAGGTGGTTCTGAAAGACAATAAAAATTACATAATAGCACAGTTTTGCAATTTAGCAATCTGTTATGTTAACATTAAAACAAAATACAGTAGAATACAGTGGTATGATACCTATTGGGTCTTTTGCCACTACAGGTCTTGATGGCAAGCTTGGTTCTCCAAGTCCTACTTCATTTTCAGCACTGACGCGGAACTGATACTCATGACCAGGGATGAGATTAGTAACCTTCTTGCGTCTCTCTGGGATTGCAGTCTTAGTAACAGGAACCCATCTTGGTGATCGTTTCTCTTTCTTCTCTAAAATGTATCCCGTAATTGATTTGCCACCATCATATTCTGGTGGATTCCAAACTACAGTCATCTCGTCTTTGCTAACTCTTGTCACATCTGGAGGATCAGGGCGACCAGGTCTATCATATTTTGTTTTTGCAATAATTGGGTGTGTTTCTGTTGGTGGACCAGTGCCCATTTTATTCTCTGCACGAACTCTGAATATATATTCATTACCTTCAATGAGGCGTGTCACATTTGCATAGTTTGTTAGTACAGAGGAAGAGTATGTAGACCAAACCATACGCTTGCTTTCACATTTTTCCAGGATGTAGTTCTGTATTTCACAACCGCCATCATCTTCTGGAGGGTCCCAAGTAACAGTGCATCTGTCACTTGAAATGTCAGTGACTTTCAAGTTTCTTACAGGACCTGGTTTATCCAAGACAATAACAGTAGCGTATGCTACAAAACTACCAGCTGTGTTAGTTGCAGTAATAACATATTTCCCACCATCGTTGCGCCTTGATTTTGTGAGAACAAACTTAGATGTGTCAGAAGTTGTTTCAATACTGACTCTTGGAGATCTGGTTAGATCTGTGGCATCTTTGTCTTTTGTCCATACAACTTCAGGCTGTGGTTTTCCTCTGACTCCAGCCTCAATTCTAATTGTGTCACCTGCTTTCACGGTTAGCACCCCACTTAACTTCAAGTCTAGCACTGGTTTCATCAGGTCTTCCTTTACAACTACTTCAGCTGTTTTTACCCAACCACTTTCACCCGCCTCATTCTTGGTTTGAACTCGGAATTGGTAAATCTTGTTTTCCAGACATTTATCTACCATGTAGTGCGTTTCCTTAATACTGCCTTTATGAACCCTTTCCCATTCATCTGAATCTTTCAGTTTTCTCTCAACGTGGTAACTTAAATTGGGACTTCCACCATCATAATCTGGCCTTCTCCATTTCAGATATACGAATGTCTTCCCTTTCTCTGCAATGTGAAGATTTTCTGGCTCTCCAGGCTTATCAATAGGATTGATGGCAAGGATGGGAGTCTTGGTCTCAATGCAAGGACCTGGACCTATTTTGTTTTCTGCGCAAACTCTGAAGAAGTATTCACGGTTCTCTACGAGATTTGCCTTTACTAATCGTTTGGTGATATCAGAGGAGACAATGGACCACCCCCTCTGGTTTGGTTGACGGTACTCTACTATGTAATTTGTAATTTCAGAGCCACCATTATCCACTGGACTCTCCCAAGCAATCATACAAGAATCTTTTGTTACATAGCTTATTTTCAGGTTCTGACATGGTCCAGGTCTGTCAAGTACATTAACAACAGCAAAAGCTTGAGCCTGTCCACAGCTGTTCTTAGCTGCTATTATGTATTTGCCGTGATCAGATCTTTTGGCTTCTTTCACTTGCAGTTCAACATTAGGTAGATCATGGAGTATTTCAACACGCTTTTCTTGGACTAATACTTTGCCATCTTTAGACCACGTTATGTCAGGATCTGGTCTGCCTTTAACCTTACCAGTAATACGGATTGTTTGACCTACCCGGACAGTAATTAAGTCTCGACAGGTCACATCTAGGCTTACTTCTGGAGGAGAAAGTATATCCTTTGCAAGAACAGTTTCTGCCAATTCTCTTGGTTCTCCCTCTCCCACAATGTTGACAGCTTTTATTCGGAATTTATATTCATTTCCTTCTATTAACCCAGGTACTCTGAAAGCACACTGTCTGATGAGTTCATCTTTATTAATCCTATTCCACTGTGTAGTTCCAGTTTTCTGACATTCCACAATGTATCCCAGAATTGGGCTGCCACCATCTTTGAGGGGCTTTGTCCACACAAGGTCAGCTGTTTCTTTGGTTTTGTCTTTTAATTTTGGATTTATAGGTGGTCCAGGTGGAGTGATAGGACGTGACGCTTTTATTGGATCAGAACTTGGAGATGGTTTGCTTAATCCCACCATATTTTCTGCAAAAACTCTGAATTCATAGGTATTGCCTTCAAAAAGACCAGTGACTCTGTATTTCATATCAAGTATTGGTGCCTTATTGACACGCACCCATTTACCAGATGCTTCCCGACGTTCAAGTATATAACCAGTTATTGGAGTTCCACCATCAGATTTTGGTAGTGTCCAAGACACTGTTGCAGCATTTTCTGTAATATCATAAACAGTTGGTTTTCCAGGTGGGGATGGTGGATCAAACATATGTTTAGCAACTGTTGGTTCTGAATCAAGAGGTGCACCAATGCCTATTTTATTTTCTGCCCGAACACGGAAAATATATTCACAGCCTTTCTGCAGTCGTGGAATTTTAATTTTTGTGTGACTTGTTCCAGAGCTAACCACTCCCCAAGTTTCTTTCTTTGTTTGCCGCTTCTCAACAATATAATTTATTATAGGACTCCCACCATCATCTTTAGGAGGACGCCAAGAAATAACCATATGTTCTGGTGTTACTTCAAGAATATTAATAGGACCAGTTGGAGGGCCAGGAACATCCAAAACTGTAAGATGTAGACCAACAGTTTTGCTTCCAGCTGCATTAGATACTGTGAGCAGATATTCTCCTGTATCTTTTCTTATGCAGTCTTTGATGGTAAGTACAGTTGAATAATTGTCAGTCTCAATCTTGTATCTTCCATCTGTTTTAATTTCATCGTCATCAGTAACCCATTTTGCAGTGGGAACTGGCACACCTCTCATTATTGCAGGAAGTCTCACTGTGGTGCCAGCTTTAACAACAAGACCTTCAATTAACTTCACATCTAGCTCCACGGATGGAGGTACTGAAATTAGAGAAAAACAGAAATTACATTTTCAGGGGAAATACTTCAAGAAGGAGAGGAAGAATCCATGAGACAACATGAAAAACTAAAAATTACCTAGTTTTTCTTGACACTCTATTGGTATAGTTGTATCTGGAAGGCTAAGACCAACAATATTTTGAGCTTTCACACGGAATTTGTATATTTTCCCTTTTTGTAGGCCTGTAACAACACAGTCTAGCATAGGGACTGTCTGGAACTTTGTCCAGTCATCTGCACCATCTTCCTGATATTCCACCAAATATCCAGTTATCTCAGCACCACCGTCACGATCTGGTCGATTCCAAGCAAGAGAAACTTCAGTCTTGTCAACATCTACATGATGCAGATTCTTTGGTGGCCCCGGAGGATCTTTTAAAAATAAGAAACCAAAATGGTTACTAGGATGGCCAGTCATGGTAGGAGTGTACCATGTTCACATTAGTACCAACAAGATAATCTCAAAACTTACCAAGAACAATATGAACAGAACAAATCATATAACTGAAAAATACTTACGCAGTGGATCTATAGCTTTAATAGGCTTGAGTGTTTCCACATACGGACCTCTACCATATTGATTCTCAGCTGCAACTCGGAAGAGATACTGAGTATTTTCGATCAGATATTTAGCCATATGGCTGCGTTTCTTGGAGGTTGAGGAAATGGCTAACCACTGTGCAGAAGCTACATCTTTCCTTTCCACCACATAGTTGGTAATGACAGAGCCACCATCATCTTCTGGTTCCATCCAAGTGATATAGCAAGAATCACTTCTAACTTCACTGATTTGCAGATTTCTGGGTGGACCAGGCTTATCTAATACGTACAAAAATTGAATCTGTTATTTATTTGATAACCAAAGCATTTTTTTACAAATCCTAGTAAATTTCAAGAGAAACAAATAAATTTTGTCTATGTTTTAGTCTTTTTTCTATTGTCTCTTTCTAATAACTTGGTTTATTGATATTTTCCAGACATTCCTTCCTTTATTTCGTAACCTCTAATTATAGAATAAAAACATGCAGTATAAAAGGAACATAAAAAGATTACCTAAGACCACAACTTTTACTGAAACTGTCTTTGAACCAGCTGGGTTTTCGACTGTCAGGGAGTAAATTCCGCCATCTTCATGGACAGTATTACGAATTTCAAGCTTACTGCCCACTCCTGTAACCTCAATATCAGCTTTGGGTGAGACCTCACGATCTTCTTTCTTCCAAGAAACTTTTGGGAATGGAACACCTTTAATAACAGCACTAAGTCTTAGGGTATCCCCAGCTTTTACATGCTGTTCTCGGGCCATATTAGCATCAAGTATCAGTTCAGGAGGCTCTGTAATCAAAATTATATGTTTTTAGAAAATAAGAAAAAAACCCCTCTTCTTTGGTAAATTAATCCGATTTTATTAAACTCACCAAGTCTGTCCTTTACTTCTACTGGATCAGGAACATAGGCTGGTTCAGATTCACCTGCTGCATTGACTGCCCTGACCCTGAATTTATAGGTCAAACCCTCAGTAAGACCAGTGACTTTATATTTTGTTTCAGGACAAGAGTCTGCTGTGAGATTGGCCTTTTTCCATTCTTCATCTCCAACTTTCTGATACTCAACAAGGTAGCCAATTATCTTGGAGTTACCGTCACGGCGTGGTGGTTGCCAAGATAAATCAACTGAATTTTTAGTTTTATCTACTGCTTCTGGATTAACGGGTGGACCTGGTTTTGCTGTTAAAAAAACAAAAGAGAAAAAAAAGGGAAAATAAAAGGAAAATATTAAAATTATTTTCTAACTGAAATGAAGAGTGCATAAAAATTTCAATGAGAAATAAAATTTATTACTTTACCAATTGGATCTCTAGCAAAAATTGGCTTTGATGGTGGACTAGGATCACCAACGCCAATTTCATTTTCTGCTGAAACTCGGAATTCATATTGACAGCCTTCGAGGAGGTCTGGTACTTTGAACTGAGTACTGGGGAAAATCGGGTCTTTGGTGACTCTAACCCATCTTGTAGCCATTGTTTCCTTCTTTTCTACAATATAGTTTGTTATTGGCTTGCCTCCATCATACGGTTTGTTCCAAACTACTACTGCAGAGTCCTTGGTAACATCCTTAATGATTGGTTGTTCAGGTGCATCAGGAACACCTGGGGGGGGAAAGAAAATATTAGGAGGACTACAAATGGAGTAAAGATTAAAGTATCAAAGTAAGATTGCAAATAAATAACATACGGAAACGGTCCTTGGCTTTCATCTCATCTGAGATGAGAGGATCACTTATGCCATAAAGATTTTCAGCATAAATCCGAACTTGATATTCTCTTCCTTCAAGTAGCTTAGGAATTTTGCATGTTGTCTTAACAGTGGCAGATGTAACTGGCATCCACACGTCTTTGTGTGCATCCCTCTTCTCGATAATGTAATTTGTAATTTCACTGCCGCCATCATCTAATGGAGGTTTCCAGGAAACTACCATATGATCTTTATGAACTTCATCAAATATAACTGGGCCTACTGGAGGTGATGGGCGATCTGTTTGAGAAAAAATAAAGCATACTCATACTTTTATGTGAAATTCATATCATGACATAGTTTAAAAAGTGTCAATACAGTAAATACATTATGAAATTAGAAACTTAGCATCACAGGTTTAATAAGGAATCAAGACCTCAAGACTATTCCTCTTTAATATGTGTTTGACTCACTGGACTGAACTCCTTAATGCTTGTAAAGTATTTGGTGACTGACATTTTCTACAGTTGACATTCTCTAAATGCATGTAGAGACATTAAATTATCCATGCTGAATTAACTAAGCCAGAGTTACTGTGAACTCAAAATTAATAAATTGTATTCACTATAAATGTGAATACAGTAAATCAGATTATTGTAGAAAAGAACATATTTTAATATTTACATTTTATATAATTCCATGAATTATAATCAGTACTAAAAATCACAGACAATACTGCTCTTCGGTAAAACCTACCAACAACATTAACTTGACAAAATCCTTTTCTTGATCCTGTGCTGTTCTCTACAGTTACACAATATTTGCCTGAGTCTTCACGGACAGATTTTAGTATCCCCAAGCAAAGAGTTGTAGGAGTTGTCTTGATCTTTGTACGGTCATCTTCTTTCAAAACAATATCATCCTTTACCCAAGTAACCTTTGGTGCAGGCTTGCCTCCGTAACGTCCAGTCAGGCTGAAAGCTTCACCAACCCGAACAATAAGCTTGTCTCTAAAGTCAAGGTCAAGTGATGGAGGAGCTGAAAGATGATGTTAAAAAACAATGTCAGCAATATTGATAAGAAAAAGTAAGGAATCAGTAAATGTAATTATTTTCAAAAGAAATATGGAAAAGATACATACCGATTTCATCCTTGCATGTGATTGGTTTTGTGCAAAATGATGGCTTGCCTTGCCCCACAATGTTGCAAGCACTTACACGATACTCATAGGTGTCACCCTCTTTCAGGCCTTCTATAGTGTATTTCCTATCAAGCATTTTCTCCTTTGTAACTCTGTGGAATTTCTCTTTTCCAATGAGACGGCTCTCTAGAACATACATGGTGATATCTGAGCCTCCATTATATTTAGGGGGGTTCCAAGTTAATGTAACAGAGTTCTTGGTAACTGCTTTTACTTCCAGGTCTTCTGGACGGTCAGGAACAGCTGTGAATAAATGAAAACAATATGGTAAATGCATTTTTCTGCATATTTATCTCATATGACAATAATCCAAACGCAAAATTGTACTTACTTATTGGATCTCTAATGACAATCTCTTTTGGTGTCTCTGTGAATGGACCCATACCAATTATATTCTCAGCTGCAATTCGGAAGAAGTAGGCTTTCCCTTCAGTGAGTCCCTGAACAGTAGCATTCTGTCTTGTAACTGTGCAGCTTACTGGAGTCCAAGCTCTATGGTCAGATTCACGTTTTTCAATTATATAGTTGGTAATAGGAGAACCACCATCATCTTCTGGAGCAAACCATGTCAATTTACAAGAGTCATTGGTTAGGTTCTCTGTAAGGAATGGCATTCCAACTGGTCCTGGCACATCTAAAAGTGAAGAAGAAGTGGAGTATTTAAATATACAAGCTAAGTGTTATGAAATTTTACTCATTCACAAGGACTGAAGTTGCTATTTACCTAGTACATCAACAATAATATTCTTCTTCCTCTCACCACCGGCATTTTTAGCAAGAAGAGTGTATATACCCTGATGGCTCCTTTTGCAATTCTTGATGACCAGAGAAGAGCTAATAGCTGTTTCTTCAATTTTGGCTTCTTCTGGTAAAGCTTGGTCATCCCTGCTCCAAGTCACTGTTGGAGCTGGTTTCCCTGAGACATATGCTATGATCCGAATAACTCCTCCAGCATGAACAACGATTCTGTCCCTGACGCTTGCATCTAAATTAATATCAGGAGCCACTGTGGGAGGAGAACAAAAAGAATTCTATGAGTTTTTTTTTTTCTCTCTTTGACTTAGAGGTGCTAAAAAAGAAAAAGTAAAGGATAAATACCAATTCTGTCCTTCATCTCAATAATATCTGTGACTTCTCCAGGCTCTCCGATGCCAGCAGCATTCACTGCTCTAACTCTGAATTTGTAAAAACATCCTTCTTTTAATCCTGCCACAACAAACTTGGTTCCTCTAATTTCTTTGTCTTTTGCCTGGAATAAAACATTGTAACATCAGCTAACATCAAGGTATCATCAATTTCTTTGTGGTGTTTGAAACTAATCTCAAATCAGATGTTTCAAACTTAGAAGCACAAGACAGTTTTAAGCATATGTAGATCTTGCTCAGAATCTGGGTAAAAAATACTCTGAAGATTCATCTTTCTGACAATTCTAAGAGACGTTATAGCAATTACAATAGTTTGTGGTCTCAGAAGAATTACATGTATTATGGGACAAATGAATTCACGTAAGTGAGAGTGGCAAAAAAAAAAGGAGGGGGGGAATTCTTTGTTTTTTTTAAACCCAATATGAAGCCTACTTACTTGGAAGGAGTGCAGGTAATTTGGGTATTACTTAACATGCCTCCAAATGCTTATGGAGATACAAAAAATAGCCAAGGTATGCATCAGTTAAATTTTCAGTAATGCATTATTGAAAAGAACCAGTAATGCTTTGTTGGAAAAAGTAGGAAAATGTAGGGACGTAGTAGCTGCAAATGATTTGGCATACTCTGATATTAGTGAGACTTACTTTTGTGACAGTTTTAATTTGGCTTTTTCTTCTGTTCTTTTATCACTAATTACCTACATATGTTCTCACATCTTTAAATGGAAATCTAAAAATTCTAAGTTTAGAAAATTTCAAAGTTAACTTGATGGTTTGGAGGGGCAATTACTGACTTTTACATTTGGTCTGATAATTATGGTGCAAAAATATGTACTTTTAGAAAATAACCTGCATAGTGAAAATCTGTAAAAAATATCTTTCCAGGAGCAATTTCTTTTTATAGACCCACAGAGAGAAGAAACACAGATTCTGTAATAATTTTCCACGTACCCGTTCCCATTCTTCCTTGCCTTCCTCTTTATACTCAACAATGTAGCCAGTGATCCTAGAACCACCATCCTTTAGTGGTGGAGTCCACTCCAAGTCTACAGAAGACTTTGTCCAATCAGTAACTTGTGGAATAGGAGGTCCAGGTGGGGCTGAAAAATATCATTATACCATTACAGCATAACAATATATTCTATGTTCTTATTTGAATATTTTCAAATTCAAAAATAGGAATCTAACATATTTACCAATAGGATCCCTAGCAATTGCTGGATCAGATGGCATGCTTGGTGGACCAACACCAGCTGCATTGATAGCTGAAACACGGAACTGGTATTCAGAGCCTTCAATAAGACCTGTAACTTTGTATGAAACTCCCAGTGCCATAGGTTTGATCGGATCACGGTTAACCCTGGTCCATCTCTTTCCAGTAGTCTCTTTGCGCTCCAACCAGTAACCAGTAATAGGAGAGCCACCATCATGTTCTGGCTCTTCCCAGTTTACAGTCATTGAGTCACGTGTTATACTGCTAACTGTTGGCTTGTCACAAGGTCCAGGAACAGCTGGGGGGAAAAATTCACATGTAGCTTGTAAAAAAAATGCTAAAGGAAGATGGAAATAGCTGGAGTGCAAAACAGAGCTATGCAGTCACATGTGACTATCGGCACATGATTCCTTCCCTCATTCCCTCACCTTCCTATCCCCATTGAGGTACATATACTTCTGTGAAACAAAAAATCTTTCCTTCAAACAACAATTGTAAAAAATGAGTTTTTCCTCACTTTCCTGGGTCAGTACCTCCCTTCAATGCCCATTCTAACCTTGGATGCTTTAAGAATGATTTTCTCTTGCCAGCCTAACATTCCTTACTTCAGAGATATCCTAATTTCTCTTTCAAAACTGAAGGCAAGAAATTGACTCTTCCTGATCTGTGAGGTCAATAATGTCTCAAATACATCAGAATGACCTGAATCTTATCAGAGAGACACTTACTCATATATCTAAACCTTAAAAAAGCTTGAAATTGTATTTTAATATATAACAAGGTGGGAGAAGAGTATTTTTACACAGTAGACATGCTTTTAAGCACTATTAATGCTAAAACTCTTCAGTCTATTCTAAAAAATTTACTTACATGAAGAGACAAAATAGTAGTGGTATTTAACAGATGCTGTGCACACACCAGCATATGAAAACAAGTGACATAATTTGAAAGCACATTTCTACTTACTGAAAAGATTTCGTGCTGTTTCCGGTTCACTATCCAAGGGGTCTCCAACACCATATTTATTTTGTGCCCTAATGCGGAACACATATTCATGGCCTTCCATCAACTTGGGAATAGTGAATAAGCATTCCTTAGGCTCATTAGTAACAGGTACCCATGTCTTCCTGTTTGCTTCTTTTTTCTCTATAACATAGTTTGTAATCTTAGAACCACCATCATCTAATGGAGGGAGCCACGATATTGTCATTTTATCAGCCAAAATGGATTCAAATTTAATAGGTCCCACTGGAGGTCCAGGACGACCTAAAGAAGAATTTATTTAAATGCTATTAAAATAAAGTATCACATGAATGGTATCAATTTATGCAATGCATAAGAGGTTTTGATATCTACCCAAAACATTTAGTCTCATTTCCTTTGAAGCAGTTCCCAGGTTATTTACAGCTGTTATAGTGTATAAGCCTGTATCACTTCTGCGAGATTGTTGAATCAGTAAAGTGCAAGTATCTTCACCAACGATCTTGTTGACATGTTGATCATACAGCACTGGTGTTTTGTCATCTGGTTTCTTTGGAGAGGCTTTTAGCCATGTTAATGTGGGAAAGGGTACACCCTTTATCTTGGCCACAATGTTAACATCTGTTCCTTCTTCAACCTCCATAAATTCTTTGAGTTCAATAGATGGTGGGCCTACAATGAAACGTTGAAAAAATTAACGTACAAAGGTAGAGCATAATTTTAAAATGGAATTTGTATTTACTGCTATCAGTTAGTACTTACATGTCTGATCTTTGACAACAAGTGGGCCAACCGTGGCTGAAGGCCTACTAGGACCTGCTATGTTTACAGCTTTGACTCTGAATTCATATTCTCCACCTTCCACAAGATCCTCAACGGTAAACTTTGTTTCCTCCACATCACGTCTGTTGCATTGCTTCCAAGTCTCTTTCACTTCTCCAGTACGATCCCAGCGGAGACATTCAACATTATAATGTGTCACAGGAGCTCCACCATCATTCTTTGGTGGTTTCCATGTCAAGCTCACTGTATTCTTGGTTACAAGACCAATCTTTAGTTTAATAGGTGGATCAGGAGGATCTTCACAAACAAAACAGAAATGTGAATAAATCTGCTGTACAATACCATATGGTTTTAAAGAACCTGTTTGACTTAGATTTTACTTACGAATTGGATCCCTCGCGGTGGTCCGTTGGATGGTTTCTGCAGGAGGGCCAACGCCAAAACGGTTTTCTGCACGTACTCGGAAGAAATACTCTTGGCCAGATATGAGATCAGGTACAACAAAGGAAGTACTTCCACAGTTTGGATTGACTTTAGTCCAGGCCTTCCCATCAATAGTTCTTTTCTCTATGACATAGCCTCTGATTCTATCTCCACCATCGTCGTCTGGCATCTTCCATGAAAGTTTACAACTTCCTCTTGTGATATCACTTACTTTTAGGTCTTTCGGTGGACCTGGTACATCTGTTAAAAGAGAAAGAACAACAGTTACAATTTTTACCCAAGTATGTAGAAAAATAAGACTTAAACCTAGTATTTGAATGCTTCAATAGGTGTAAGCCATACCAAGCACATTGACTCTGACATGCACAGTTTTTTGTCCTGCTTTGTTCTTTGCTGTGATACTGTATCGTCCAGAATGACTTCTGTTGCACTCAGGGATGGTAATCACTGAACGTGTATCAGTTGCTTCCACCTGCGTATTACAGAAAGAAAGAGAAGTTATAAGTCATCTTTAAATATTTGAAAAATGTAACATTACTAAAGTTACAAAAATATTTTGCTTTACCTGAGCTTCTTCAGGTACAGTATGACCTCCCTCCTATAAACAATGGAAAAAAATGTAAATAAAAAAGGAGATAGTTAAACATCTAGAAACACATGTAGAAAAAGAATTTATTTTTTTTTTTTTACTAACCTTTGCTATTGTCTTTGCTTTTCCTTCAAACTCCCAAAATGTTTTTGGAACTGGACGACCCTTGATGACAGCTGGAATTTTAATTGTTGTGCCAGCACGACAAGAGAGGAAATCCTGTGCTCCAATATCAAGGAAGATTTCTGGTTCCTCTGCAAAATTATTTTAATATATAAATGTTAAGGGCTACTGAATGTAAATTTCTCTCAGCACTGAGCTAAAACCCCACACAATCACGCAGAGTGAATGTTTACGTGAGAAAGGTTGGGCATGCAAAAAGGAAGCTGGGAGATATCAAATACAAAAATTTTTTTGTATTAATTTCTTCATAAAATACACATTGTTTCCTTAGTAGCACTCTAGGTGCTCATCAGTTTTCTAATAGATCCTGCCCTGGAAATGGTCATCATAACACTTTCAAAAATGTGTGTCAATCTCTTGTTACACTTTCACATAATTGTTTATTCTGTTTGCCTTTGACTTGCTAGCCATCCTGCCTGAACATTCACAGCAGTAGGTGGCATTCAGATATAAATACCTACATTAATTCTGAGAACACTTACCTAGAATATCTTGGATAGGTATTTCTGATGTTGCAGGACTTGGTTCTGATTCTCCAGCAGCATTTACAGCTTTCACCCTAAATCGGTATTTTCTGAGCTCTTTCAAGTTGGGAATAACACATTCACAAGTGGGAAAGAG
>NW_010417922.1:28624-30715 GCF_000710305.1 Buceros rhinoceros silvestris | reverse complement strand
GAAAGAGTTTGTCTCCTTCATTCGCCTTCTTCCAGTCGGTACTGCCTTCATCTTGCATTTCAACAATGTAACCTTTTATAGGACTGCCGCCATCCTTTTGTGGAGGCTTCCATGCAAGAGCTACAGATGATTTGGTTTTGTCTTTGATCTCTGGGCAAGATGGTGGACCAGGTACAACTTTAAAACAAGAGCAAGTAAAAATTATCTGAGTTAGTGTCTGCCTTTATTTTTCTGAATACTTTCTAGAAGAATGCAAGTATTTTCATTTTCTTCTGTCATACATAGAGTGCATAATCCTTGACCATGTGTATTAATTACATAAACGGCATATATTATTAAGGGGTACTTAAGGTACAAGGCATAAACAATGCCTTGTTCAATAAAGGAAAACAATAATACAAAAATCTGAATCTGAGCTCAATTTTAGTCGGCAATGTTTGCATTGGTGTAATCACAGTTTAAGTTAATGAAAGAAGTAAATAAAAATTAAAGCTAATTATTTTTAAAATGGTGAAAACCTGTAAATCAGGAAACTGATGTCAATATATTCTTTTTGTTTTAATGAAAATAAAACATTGGATTAATTGCACTAAATTCAATATAAATAATAGCAGCACATTTTGGTTCTGGTATGATATAGTCCTTAAAAATAGTCATGCAAATTATATACTTACATATGGGATCTGCTGCTAAGGCAGGATCTGATGGTTCACTGGGAGGGCCAATTCCAGCAAGATTTTCAGCCATAACTCTAAACTGGTATTCAACACCTTCAGCCAAACGAAGCACGTTGTACTGCAGACCCTTTACTGATGGTTTTGTTACTGGAGCCCTGTTAACACGTGACCAGTAGACACCTCCCACCTCTCTCTTCTCCAACCAATAGCCAGTTATTGGGCTGCCACCATCATTCAAAGGAGGCTCCCAAGTCACCAGCATTGATGATCTGGTGCGATCTAAAATTTTTGGCTTTCCAGGAGGTCCGGGAAGGCCATAGGGATCCTTAATTACAACTTTTTCTGAGAGGCATTCATCACTTATTCCATATTTGTTTGCAGCCCGGACTCTAAATTGATATTTTTCATTGGTTGCAAGATTCCAAACCTGAAAAATAAGATTTAAAACAATACTTGGCTGCTTTCAGAGTAAACTTATTTGAAGTTATGCAGTGGTTTTCGCTTTAAATTCTGTCTTGAAAACTCATTGACATACCTATGTTTAGGTACTACAGAGCTGTGTGTAAGGCCCTAGGGATATTCTTATTTCACATGTATAGGATCAAATTTAAATAAAAATGTCATCATGTTTGTTTTTGCAGTTGGTAAATGTATGAATAATGCTCGGAAATGGAAAAGAAGACATCTAAACTCAGCTGAGATTAAGTGGCAAAAGAGAACAATCTCTTTTGTCATGTGAGGAGAAAAACACACTTACATAGGTGGGCAACATTCACCCAGTAATTCTGGAGTCGAAATGGAGCACAACTACAAGTACCTATGCAAGCAGCAGTTTTCATTAAATACGTCCTATTGTTATTTTTAATGTATACTGAAGTATGTAATAAAGATATTTTACACATTACCCCCAGTCTTCTCTCAGCAGCACTTTTTGAGACTTCTTCCCACTCTGATTTCTTCCTACTAGCATCACGTTTCTCAATAATATAATGGGTAATTTCACTACCACCATTATCAAGAGGTGCATCCCACGTTAAATAGCATGATTCTGCTTTAATATCAGAAACAGCAAGATTTCTTGGTGGAGAAGGACGATCTGTATGAAAAAAATAGACCATAAAATTACATCAAGAAAAAGGCAAAAGCACGTTATTGGCTGTTGTTTTATTAAAATGTTGTATCCTTACCATACACTTCAACATGCGCATTGCGAAATGCAGTGCCAAGACGATTGGAAGCTCTCACAGTGTAAGTGCCTTTATCATCTCTCACTGCTGCAGGCATGCTAAGTTCAGTTTTCGCCTCACTTCTAGATACTTCTTCCTTGGTTATCTTAAGTGCACTGGATGTTTGGTCAATTAAAACTTCATTCTTGTCCCATTCAATCTTCGGCATTGGCAGACCTGTCACATCA